>NC_136158.1:6084266-6158349 GCF_965212315.1 Lampetra planeri
CCGCGCCTCTCGTTGTGCGAGTCTGCGCGTCTCTCGTTGTGCGAGTCTCCGCGTCTCTCGTTGTGCGAGGGGTCTGCGCGTCTCTCATTGTGCGAGTCTGCGCGTCTCTCGTTGATGCGAGTCTCCGCGTCTCTCGTTGTGCGAGTCTGCGCGTCTCTCATTGTGCGAGTCTGCGCGTCTCTCGTTGTGCGAGTCTGCGCGTCTCTCGTTGTGCGAGTCTCCGCGTCTCTCGTTGTGCGAGTCTGCGCGTCTCTCGTTGTGCGAGTCTGCACGTCTCTCGTTGTGCGAGTCTGCGCGTCTCTCGTTGTGCGAGTCTGCGCGTCTCTCGTTATGCGAGTCTCCGCGTCTCTCGTTGTGCGAGTCTGCGCGTCTCTCATTGTGCGAGTCTGCGCGTCTCTCGTTGTGCGAGTCTGCGCGTCTCTCGTTGTGCGAGTCTCCGCGTCTCTCGTTGTGCGAGTCTGCGCGTCTCTCGTTGTGCGAGTCTCCGCGTCTCTCGTTGTGCGAGTCTGCGCGTCTCTCGTTGTGCGAGTCTCCGCGTCTCTCGTTGTGCGAGTCTGCGCGTCTCTCGTTGTGCGAGTCTGCGCGTCTCTCATTGTGCGAGTCTGCGCGTCTCTCATTGTGCGAGTCTGCGCGTCTCTCGTTGTGCGAGTCTGCGCGTCTCTCATTGTGCGAGTCTGCGCGTCTCTCATTGTGCGAGTCTGCGCGTCTCTCATTGTGCGAGTCTGCGCGTCTCTCATTGTGCGAGTCTGCGCGTCTCTCGTTGTGCGAGTCTGCGCGTCTCTCATTGTGCGAGTCTGCGCGTCTCTCATTGTGCGAGTCTGCGCGTCTCTCGTTGTGCGAGTCTCCGCGTCTCTCGTTGTGCGAGTCTCCGCGTCTCTCGTTGTGCGAGTCTGCGCGTCTCTCGTTGTGCGAGTCTCCGCGTCTCTCGTTGTGCGAGTCTCCGCGTCTCTCGTTGTGCGAGTCTGCGCGTCTCTCGTTGTGCGAGTCTCCGCGTCTCTCGTTGTGCGAGTCTCCGCGTCTCTCGTTGTGCGAGTCTCTGCGTCTCTCGTTGTGCGAGTCTCCGCGTCTCTCGTTGTGCGAGTCTCCGCGTCTCTCGTTGTGCGAGTCTGCGCGTCTCTCGTTGTGCGAGTCTGCGCGTCTCTCATTGTGCGAGTCTGCGCGTCTCTCGTTGTGCGAGTCTCCGCGTCTCTCGTTGTGCGAGTCTCCGCGTCTCTCGTTGTGCGAGTCTCCGCGTCTCTCGTTGTGCGAGTCTGCGCGTCTCTCGTTGTGCGAGTCTCCGCGTCTCTCATTGTGCGAGTCTCCGCGTCTCTCGTTGTGCGAGTCTGCGCGCCTCTCGTTGTGCGAGTCACCGCGTCTCTCGTTGTGCGTGTCTCCGCGCCTCTCATTGTGCGAGTCTCCGCGTCTCTCGTTGTGCGAGTCTCCGCGCCTCTCGTTGTGCGAGTCTCCGCGTCTCTCGTTGTGCGAGTCTCCGCGTCTCTCGTTGTGCGAGTCTCCGCGTCTCTCGTTGTGCGAGTCTCCGCGTCTCTCGTTGTGCGAGTCTCCGCGTCTCTCGTTGTGCGTCTCCGCGCCTCTCATTGTGCGAGTCTCCGCGTCTCTCGTTGTGCGAGTCTCCGCGCCTCTCGTTGTGCGAGTCTCCGCGTCTCTCGTTGTGCGAGTCTCCGCGTCTCTCATTGTGCGAGTCTCCGCGTCTCTCGTTGTGTGAGTCTCCGCGTCTCTCGTTGTGCGAGTCTCCGCGTCTCTCGTTGTGTGAGTCTCCGCGTCTCTCGTTGTGTGAGTCTCCGCGTCTCTCGTTGTGTGAGTCTCCGCGTCTCTCATTGTGCGAGTCTCCGCGTCTCTCGTTGTGCGAGTCTCCGCGTCTCTCATTGTGCGAGTCTCCGCGTCTCTCGTTGTGTGAGTCTCCGCGTCTCTCGTTGTGTGAGTCTCCGCGTCTCTCGTTGTGCGAGTCTGCGCGTCTCTCGTTGTGCGAGTCTCCGCGTCTCTCGTTGTGCGAGTCTGCGCGTCTCTCATTGTGCGAGTCTCCGCGTCTCTCGTTGTGCGAGTCTCCGCGTCTCTCATTGTGCGAGTCTCCGCGTCTCTCATTGTGCGAGTCTGCGCGTCTCTCGTTGTGTGAGTCTCCGCGTCTCTCGTTGTGCGAGTCTGCGCGTCTCTCGTTGTGCGAGTCTCCGCGTCTCTCGTTGTGCGAGTCTCCGCGTCTCTCGTTGTGCGAGTCTCCGCGTCTCTCGTTGTGCGAGTCTGCGCGTCTCTCGTTTGTGCGAGTCTCCGCGTCTCTCGTTGTGCGAGTCTGCGCGTCTCTCGTTGTGCGAGTCTCCGCGTCTCTCTTTGTGCGAGTCTGCGCGCCTCTCGTTGTTCGAGTCTCAGCGTCTCTCGTTGTGCGAGTCTGCGCGTCTCTCATTGTGCGAGTCTGCGCGTCTCTCATTGTGCGAGTCTCCGCGTCTCTCATTGTGCGAGTCTGCGCGCCTCTCGTTGTGCGAGTCTCCGCGTCTCTCGTTGTGCGTGTCTCCGCGCCTCTCATTGTGCGAGTCTCCGCGCCTCTCGTTGTGCGAGTCTCCGCGCCTCTCGTTGTGCGAGTCTCCGCGTCTCTCGTTGTGCGAGTCTGCGCGCCTCTCGTTGTGCGAGTCTCCGCGTCTCTCGTTGTGCGAGTCTCCGCGTCTCTCGTTGTGCGAGTCTGCGCGCCTCTCGTTGTGCGAGTCTCCGCGTCTCTCGTTGTGCGAGTCTGCGCGCCTCTCGTTGTGCGAGTCTGCGCGCCTCTCGTTGTGCGAGTCTGCGCGCCTCTCGTTGTGCGAGTCTCCGCGTCTCTCGTTGTGCGAGTCTCCGCGTCTCTCGTTGTGCGAGTCTCCGCGTCTCTCGTTGTGCGAGTCTGCGCGCCTCTCGTTGTGCGAGTCTGCGCGCCTCTCGTTGTGCGAGTCTGCGCGCCTCTCTTTGTGCGAGTCTCCGCGTCTCTCGTTGTGCGAGTCTGCGCGCCTCTCGTTGTGCGAGTCTCCGCGTCTCTCGTTGTGCGAGTCTGCGCGCCTCTCGTTGTGCGAGTCTCCGCGTCTCTCGTTGTGCGAGTCTCCGCGTCTCTCGTTGTGCGAGTCTCCGCGTCTCTCGTTGTGCGAGTCTGCGCGCCTCTCGTTGTGCGAGTCTGCGCGCCTCTCGTTGTGCGAGTCTCCGCGTCTCTCGTTGTGCGAGTCTGCGCGCCTCTCGTTGTGCGAGTCTCCGCGTCTCTCGTTGTGCGAGTCTGCGCGTCTCTCGTTGTGCGAGTCTGCGCGCCTCTCGTTGTGCGAGTCTCCGCGTCTCTCGTTGTGCGAGTCTCCGCGCCTCTCGTTGTGCGAGTCTCCGCGTCTCTCGTTGTGCGAGTCTGCGCGCCTCTCGTTGTGCGAGTCTCCGCGTCTCTCGTTGTGCGAGTCTCCGCGTCTCTCGTTGTGCGAGTCTGCGCGCCTCTCGTTGTGCGAGTCTCCGCGTCTCTCGTTGTGCGAGTCTGCGCGCCTCTCGTTGTGCGAGTCTCCGTGTCTCTCGTTGTGCGAGTCTGCGCGCCTCTCGTTGTGCGAGTCTCCGCGTCTCTCGTTGTGCGAGTCTCCGCGTCTCTCGTTGTGCGAGTCTCCGCGTCTCTCGTTGTGCGAGTCTGCGCGCCTCTCGTTGTGCGAGTCTCCGCGCCTCTCGTTGTGCGAGTCTGCGCGCCTCTCGTTGTGCGAGTCTGCGCGTCTCTCGTTGTGCGAGTCTGCGCGCCTCTCGTTGTGCGAGTCTGCGCGCCTCTCTTTGTGCGAGTCTCCGCGTCTCTCGTTGTGCGAGTCTCCGCGTCTCTAGTTGTGCGAGTCTGCGCGCCTCTCGTTGTGTGAGTCTCCGCGTCTCTCGTTGTGCGTGTCTCCGCGTCTCTCATTGTGCGAGTCTCCACGTCTCTCGTTGTGCGAGTCTGCACGTCTCTCATTGTGCGAGTCTCCGCGTCTCTCGTTGTGCGAGTCTGCGCGTCTCTCATTGTGCGAGTCTCCGCGTCTCTCGTTGTGCGAGTCTCCGCGTCTCTCGTTGTGCGAGTCTGCGCGTCTCTCATTGTGCGTGTCTCCGCGTCTCTCATTGTGCGAGTCTCCGCGTCTCTCGTTGTGCGAGTCTGCGCGTCTCTCGTTGTGTGAGTCTCCGCGTCTCTCGTTGTGCGAGTCTCCGCGTCTCTCATTGTGCGAGTCTGCGCGTCTCTCATTGTGCCAGTCTCCGCGTCTCTCATTGTGCGAGTCTCCGCGCCTCTCGTTGTGCGAGTCTCCGCGTCTCTCGTTGTGCGAGTCTCCGCGTCTCTCGTTGTGCGAGTCTCCGCGTCTCTCGTTGTGCGAGTCTCCGCGTCTCTCGTTGTGCGTCTCCGCGCCTCTCATTGTGCGAGTCTCCGCGTCTCTCGTTGTGCGAGTCTCCGCGCCTCTCGTTGTGCGAGTCTCCGCGTCTCTCGTTGTGCGAGTCTCCGCGTCTCTCGTTGTGCGAGTCTCCGCGTCTCTCATTGTGCGAGTCTCCGCGTCTCTCATTGTGCGAGTCTGCGCGTCTCTCGTTGTGTGAGTCTCCGCGTCTCTCGTTGTGCGAGTCTGCGCGTCTCTCGTTGTGCGAGTCTCCGCGTCTCTCATTGTGCGAGTCTGCGCGCCTCTCGTTGTGCGAGTCTCCGCGTCTCTCGTTGTGCGAGTCTGCGCGTCTCTCATTGTGCGAGTCTGCGCGCCTCTCGTTGTGCGAGTCTGCGCGCCTCTCGTTGTGCGAGTCTGCGCGCCTCTCGTTGTGCGAGTCTGCGCGTCTCTCGTTGTGCGAGTCTCCGCGTCTCTCGTTGTGCGAGTCTGCGCGTCTCTCGTTGTGCGAGTCTCCGCGTCTCTCATTGTGCGAGTCTGCGCGCCTCTCGTTGTGCGAGTCTCCGCGTCTCTCATTGTGCGAGTCTGCGCGTCTCTCATTGTGCGAGTCTGCGCGTCTCTCGTTGTGCGAGTCTGCGCGTCTCTCGTTGTGCGAGTCTCCGCGTCTCTCATTGTGCGAGTCTGCGCGCCTCTCGTTGTGCGAGTCTCCGCGTCTCTCGTTGTGCGAGTCTGCGCGTCTCTCATTGTGCGAGTCTGCGCGTCTCTCATTGTGCGAGTCTCCGCGTCTCTCGTTGTGCGAGTCTCCGCGTCTCTCGTTGTGCGAGTCTCCGCGTCTCTCGTTGTGCGAGTCTGCGCGCCTCTCGTTGTGCGAGTCTGCGCGCCTCTCGTTGTGCGAGTCTCCGCGTCTCTCGTTGTGCGAGTCTCCGCGCCTCTCGTTGTGCGAGTCTCCGCGTCTCTCGTTGTGCGAGTCTGCGCGCCTCTCGTTGTGCGAGTCTCCGCGTCTCTCGTTGTGCGAGTCTCCGCGTCTCTCGTTGTGCGAGTCTGCGCGCCTCTCGTTGTGCGAGTCTCCGCGTCTCTCGTTGTGCGAGTCTGCGCGCCTCTCGTTGTGCGAGTCTGCGCGCCTCTCGTTGTGCGAGTCTCCGCGTCTCTCGTTGTGCGAGTCTGCGCGCCTCTCGTTGTGCGAGTCTCCGCGTCTCTCGTTGTGCGAGTCTCCGCGTCTCTCGTTGTGCGAGTCTCCGCGTCTCTCGTTGTGCGAGTCTCCGCGTCTCTCGTTGTGCCAGTCTCCGCGTCTCTCGTTGTGCGAGTCTGCGCGCCTCTCGTGCGAGTCTGCACGTCTCTCGTTGTGCGAGTCTGCGCGTCTCTCGTTGTGCGAGTCTCCGCGTCTCTCGTTGTGCGAGTCTGCGCGCCTCTCGTTGTGCGAGTCTGCGCGTCTCTCATTGTGCGAGTCTCCGCGTCTCTTGTTGTGCGAGTCTCCGCATCTCTGTGCGGGTCTCCGCGTCTCTCGTTGTGCGAGTCTCCGCGTCTCTCGTTGTGTGAGTCTCCGCGTCTCTCGTTGTGCGAGTCTCCGCGTCTCTCGTTGTGCGAGTCTCCGCGTCTCTCGTTGTGCGAGTCTGCGCGCCTCTCATCCGTCCGCCGTGCCACAGGCGACACGGCGGTGCTGGCCGCTGTCTACGGCCCGGCCGAGGTTCGCGTGAGCCGGGAGCAGTCGGACCGCGCCACGCTGGAGGTGATCCTCAAGCCCAAGACCGGCCTCCCCGGTGATTGCTCCGCCGCCATCCGCAGGCTCACCCCCAGGCACCCCCCCCGTGACTAAGCTAGTGCGTGGACTATAGCATTTGTTATACTGGTAGGAACCTCCTGGTTACACCAGCTCACAGGGGATTATTGTTTCCATCCGTCGTGCATCCAAAAATGGGAGGGGTGGGGCTGGGTGGAGAGGGGAGGGGCTGGGTGGGGAGGGGCTGGGTGGGGCTGGGTGGGGAGGGGAGGGTGGGGAGGAGAGGGTGGGGAGGAGAGGGTGGGGAGGGGCTGGGTGGGGAGGGGCTGTGTGGGGGGTGGTGGGGCTGGGTGGGGAGGGGCTGGTCACCCCGTGGTGCCTTTATAAAACTCAACGTTTAACCTACTCACGCCGGCTTGTGTCTGCCCTCACAGTTGGCCATATTTGCGGAATACACCACGCCGCCGTTGACCCTGGCCATTGACCGAGCAACCCAACGTTCCTACCAGCTCTATGTGTTAAAGGGGCCCTAACACATACATGTTTAACTTGCATAGTAAAGTAATTGTATTTTTTCACTTGCTATACGGCCAGATAATACGACAAATCGCTAACCTTAAATACCCAGTCGTTCATAAAAGCTGAAGGCGGTATAGTGCTATAGTCATAGAGCAAGTGCAGAATCATTGAACCGGAATTGATAGCTTGAAAGCATTTAGCACGGGCTCCTTGAAAGTGCGGAGCCCGTAGCTCCTACTACACATGCAGCTACTACACATGCAGCTACTACACGTGTAGCTACTACACATGTAGCTACTACACATGCAGCTACTACACGCGTAGCTACTACACACGCAGCTACTACACATGCAGCTACTACACGTGTAGCTACTACACGTGCAGCTACTACACATGCAGCTACTACACATGTAGCTACTACACGTGCAGCTACTACACATGCAGCTACTACACATGCAGCTACTACACGTGCAGCTACTACATATGTAGCTACTACACATGCAGCTACTACACGTGCAGCTACTACACGTGCAGCTACTACACGTGCAGCTACTACACGTGCAGCTACTACACATGCAGCTACTACACGTGCAGCTACTACACGTGCAGCTACTACACATGTAGCTACTACACGTGCAGCTACTACACATGCAGCTACTACACGTGTAGCTACTACACGTGCAGCTACTACACGTGCAGCTACTACACGTGCAGCTACTACACGTGCAGCTGCTACACGTGCAGCTGCTACACGTGCAGCTACTACACGTGCAGCTACTACACGTGCAGCTGCTACACGTGCAGCTGCTACACGTGCAGCTGCTACACATGCAGCTACTACACGTGCAGCTACTACACGTGCAGCTACTACACGTGCAGCTACTACACGTGCAGCTGCTACACGTGCAGCTGCTACACGTGCAGCTACTACACGTGCAGCTACTACACGTGCAGCTACTACACGTGCAGCTACTACACATGCAGCTACTACACGTGCAGCTACTACACGTGTAGCTACTACACGTGCAGCTACTACACGTGCAGCTACTACACGTGCAGCTGCTACACGTGCAGCTACTACACGTGCAGCTACTACACGTGCAGCTACTACACATGCAGCTACTACACATGCAGCTACTACACGTGCAGCTACTACACGTGCAGCTACTACACATGCAGCTGCTACACGTGCAGCTACTACACGTGCAGCTACTACACGTGCAGCTACTACACATGTAGCTACTACACATGCAGCTGCTACACGTGCAGCTACTACACGTGCAGCTACTACACGTGCAGCTACTACACATGCAGCTACTACACATGTAGCTGCTACACATGCAGCTACTACACATGCAGCTACTACATGTGCAGCTACTACACATGCAGCTACTACATGTGCAGCTACTACACGTGCAGCTACTACACGTGTAGCTACTACACGTGCAGCTACTACACGTGTAGCTACTACACGTGCAGCTACTACACGTGCAGCTACTACACGTGCAGCTACTACACGTGCAGCTGCTACACGTGCAGCTGCTACACGTGCAGCTACTACACGTGCAGCTACTACACGTGCAGCTACTACACGTGCAGCTGCTACACGTGCAGCTACTACACGTGCAGCTACTACACGTGCAGCTGCTACACGTGCAGCTACTACACGTGCAGCTACTACACGTGCAGCTACTACACGTGCAGCTACTACACGTGCAGCTACTACACGTGCAGCTACTACACGTGCAGCTACTACACATGCAGCTACTACACATGTAGCTACTACACGTGCAGCTACTACACGTGCAGCTACTACACGTGCAGCTACTACACGTGCAGCTGCTACACGTGCAGCTACTACACGTGCAGCTACTACACGTGCAGCTACTACACATGCAGCTACTACACATGCAGCTACTACACATGCAGCTACTACACATGCAGCTACTACACGTGCAGCTACTACACGTGCAGCTACTACACGTGCAGCTACTACACATGCAGCTACTACACATGCAGCTACTACACGTGCAGCTACTACACATGCAGCTGCTACACGTGCAGCTACTACACGTGCAGCTACTACACGTGCAGCTACTACACGTGCAGCTACTACACATGTAGCTACTACACGTGCAGCTGCTACACGTGCAGCTACTACACGTGCAGCTACTACACATGCAGCTACTACACATGCAGCTGCTACACGTGCAGCTACTACACGTGCAGCTACTACACGTGCAGCTACTACACGTGCAGCTACTACACGTGCAGCTACTACACGTGCAGCTACTACACATGCAGCTGCTACACATGCAGCTACTACACGTGCAGCTACTACACATGCAGCTGCTACACGTGCAGCTACTACACGTGCAGCTACTACACATGCAGCTGCTACACGTGCAGCTACTACACATGCAGCTACTACACGTGCAGCTACTACACGTGCAGCTACTACACGTGCAGCTACTACACGTGCAGCTACTACACATGCAGCTACTACACGTGCAGCTACTACACATGCAGCTACTACACATGCAGCTACTACACGTGCAGCTACTACACGTGCAGCTACTACACGTGCAGCTACTACACGTGCAGCTACTACACGTGCAGCTGCTACACGTGCAGCTACTATACATGCAGCTACTACACGTGTAGTAGCTACTACACGTGCAGCTACTACACATGCAGCTACTACACATGTAGCTACTACACATGCAGCTACTACACATGCAGCTACTACACATGTAGCTACTACACGTGTAGCTACTACACATGTAGCTACTACACATGTAGCTACTACACGTGCAGCTACTACACATGCAGCTACTACACATGCAGCTACTACACATGTAGCTACTACACGTGCAGCTACTACACATGCAGCTACTACACATGCAGCTACTACACGTGTTGTAGCTGCTACACGTGCAGCTGCTACACGTGCAGCTACTTTTGCAACTAGGATCATCCGGCACTGCCCTTTGACCCTGCCCTGACCGTGGACCCCAGCGTGTGGGGCCCGACCACCCGGGTTGGAGTTGAGGTCGCGGCCAGGATTGCCGGGAACATCCACACCTGATGGGTCACTTTAGTTGAGCTGTCATTCGTGAGAGCCTAGGTCTCTTCGTGAAATTAAGTGAATCGCTCAGTGCGCTGTACCTGGTAAGATAAAAACATTCGTGTTCTTGGTTCTTTCGGTAAAGTCACGTAGAAGGGAAATAATAAAATAATAAAAATCTGAAACAATAAAATTCTCACGACGTTTCGACTGCAACACAAGCAATCGTCATCAGGTGTGAAAAACACATCAAGAATAAAAATTCTTGCCGTGTTTTTCACAACAAGAAAAAAAATGTTGCTGTGTTTTTCACACCTGATGATGATTGTGTTGCAGTCAAAACGTCGTGAGAATTTTATCGTTTTATATTTTTATTATTTAATTGTTTCCCTTCTACGTGACTTTACCGAAAGAACCAAGAATATGAATCGCTGCAGTCACGAAAGCTTTAAATCTAAATATAGCATTTAGAGTTACGTGTTATTTCTATTTCATTTCACGTGATTTGCTTACCTTTCCTAAACAATCCACTTGCCTAGTTTGTTCGTTGAAACGATCTGACCCCGTGCCCCCGACTGGACGTCTGTGAAAAAAGAGCTTTATCGCTCATCGGATTCCTCCTGCAGGATAAACAACATTGATTCTGAGCCCAAAGCAGAGGGCCCTCGCTCAGCCCGACCTCGACCGTCGCTGAGAGCGACGCTCACTGACCCAGAGCCGTCCCCTGACCCACCCCTGGTCCACCTTGCTCCTGTATCGAACATCGCTCCACCCTGTCTGTGAACCCTGCACCTGAGAGCCCAACCCCACCTGGACCCTTCCTCTGACCCTAGCCTGAACTCGTTCCCAAACCCAGCCAGAGCCTTACTCTCACCGCAACCCTAACCGTGACCCCGTGTGTGTGTGCGTGTGTGTGTGCGTGTGTGTGTGTGTGCGTGTGTGTATGTTTGTGTGTCTGTGTGTGTGTTTGTTTGTGTGTCTGTGTGCGTGTATGTGTGTGTGTCTGTGTGCGTGTATGTGTGCGTGTGTGTGTGTGTATGTTTGTGTGTGTCTGTGTGTGTGTATGTCTGTGTGTGTTTGCGTGTGTCTGTGTGTGTGTATGTATGTGTGTGTGTGTTTGCGTTAGTCTGTGTGTGTGTATGTGTGTGCGCGTGAGTGTGTGTGTATATGCGTGTGTGTGTCCGTGCGTATGTCCGTGCGCGTGTTCGTACGTGCGCGTGTGTGTCCGTGCGTACATGTGTGTGTCCGTGCGTGCGCGTGTGTGTCCGTGCGCGTGTGTGTCCGTGCGTGCGTGTGTCCGTGCGTGCGTGTGTCCGTGCGTACGCGTGTGTGTCCGTGCGTACGTGTGTGTGTCCGTGCGTACGTGTGTGTGTCCGTGCGTACGTGTGTGTGTCCGTGCGTACGTGGGTGTGTCCGTGCGTACGTGTGTGTGTCCGTGCGTTGGTTGCGCGCAGGCGTGCGGGAGAAGAGCCAGGAGCAGTTTGTGCGCGGCGTGCTGGAGGCGACGCTGCTCTCGTCGCTGCACCCCCGCACCTCCATCACGCTGGTCCTGCAGGTGGTGCACGACGCCGGCGCCGTATCCTCGCACACCGCCTCGCGCTCGCTTCGTAGCGGGCTCAGTCCGTGCGCGCGGACAACATCTTGTCGCGCCGCGTGAGCCGACCGCGCCGATCGGAGAGGTGTCTGGGGAAGGATCGTGTGTCCGGTTTTAGCGGGTTAGCAGTGGGTCGGAGCGGGTCCCCGTGGCACGATCGTCGCCCCCGACCGGCGGTCTCTCTCTCGTAGCCGCGTTGGAGCCGAGTCGCCTGGAGCCGCACGGCGACAGCCGCCGCTGGGGGGGGGAGCTGATGGTGACACGCCGGGGGTGGGGGCGCGAGATGCACGTCGCGAGTGGCAAAGCGCTCCGAGACACCGCCGCTAGCAAACACACAGCTCCTCCTGTACCTCCTCCTCCTCTACCTCCTCCTCATCATCATGCTCCTCGCTGTCATCCTGACCCCCCTCATCGTCACCATGACCCCTGACGCCATCCCCCCTCCCCACATCATCCCGTCCCGAGCCCCCCACCGTGCCCCCCCCACCGTGCCCCGCCACCGTGCCCCCCCTCCCCCCACCGTGCCCCCCACCTTCCTTGACGCAGCACCAGCTGCTGGCGTGCTGCGTGAGCGCCGCCTGTATGGCGCTGGCCGACGCGGGGCTAGCGCTGCGCTGCCTCTTCTGCGGCGTGGCCTGCGCCATCGCGCGCGACGGCACCATCGGCCTCGACCCCGACACCAGCGCAGAGAAGGTGAGGAGGTCACCCAGGGGTCGCGAACCCCGGCCAGGCCGTGGGTGAGCCAGGCTGCGTGCGAGCGAGGTTGTGGACTCAATCCGCGTGGCCCCCTCTCCGCAGGAGGGCCGAGCGCTCGTCACGATCGCCCTGGACAGCAGCGGCAAGAACATCCTGGCGTCGTCCACCAAGGGGCGACTCGACGCCACCGAGGTAGCCCCACTCACCCTCGCCATATGAACGTGGAATTACCACCACCCACGAGTGTCGCACCCCCCCCCCCCCCCATCGTATACAGCGGCAGGGTGCTGAATCGACGTCACACATTCGGAGTATTCGGCCGCTATAAATCTCCACGTGATGATGATGAAGCCCCTTCCTTCGGCGGTCGCTTGTGGTGGCCAGGTCGCTTCTGACAAAGAGCCACGGAGCTGAGTCGGGCCTTACCTCGTAAAATAAAACACATTCCTGCGGAGGGAGCTGGTAGGAACGTTGGGTTGCTCGGTCAATGGCCTGCAGGGTCAACGGTTCCCCTCTCCACCCAGCCCCACCCCTCCCATATTTGTATGCACGACGGACGGCCACAATAATCCCCTGTGGGCTGGTGTAACCAGGAGGTTCCTACCAGTAAAAATAGTTTAGTTATTAAACGGCAACTTGCTGCCCGTGTCGAGACTGTGATCTGATGATTGATGATTTCTGCCCTCCCCCGCACCCCTCCCCCCTTCCCCGCACCCCTCCCCCCTTCCCCGCACCCCCCCCCCCTCCCCCTACCCCAGTACCAGCGCTGCGTGGCGCTCAGCCGGGAGGCGTCCACCAAAGTTTTTGAGTTTTACCGCGACTCCATCAGCAGGCGCTACTCCAAGTGCTGAAGACCGACACGCGGAGACACGCAGAGACACGCGGAGACACGCGGAGACACGCGGAGACACGCGGAGACACGCGGAGACACGCGGAGACACGCGGAGACACGCGGAGACACGCGGAGACACACGGATATGTGCAGTCGGGGAGATAAACAGACACGGAGACGGGGACACGCAGAGACACGGATTTGTGGAGTCGGGGAGATGCACAGACACGGGGACACGCGGAGACACGGACGTGTGGAGACACGGACACGCAGAGACACGAAGACTCGAATACGGAGACACGTGGAGACGGACACGCGGAGGCACAGAGACGTGGAGACACGGACACATGGAGACACGATCGCATGAACACGGAGACACGAACGCACCGACACGTGGAGACGGACACACGGAGACGCGGAGGAGACGTGGAGGAGACACGGAGACTCGAACGCACGGATACATGGAGACACGAACTCGTGGACGAACAGAGAGCAGCTCTCTAGAGCTCTTACTTTCTCCATTCATGTTCATGCCTTTCTCAAGGAAAAACGAATAGAAATCGGAGCAAAAACAACTGCTGCGAGTCGTGAGTGTGTGAGTGTGTGTGTGAGAGTGTGTGTGTGTGTGTGAGTGTGTGTGTGAGAGTGTTAGAGTGTGAGTGTGTGAGTGTGTAAGCGTAACTCGATGGCGACTTGCCAATGTCCGGTACCAGCGGTGTCAAGATCGGCCTCTGTGGAGGAGGCTCGTGAAGGACGCTGCTACTGCTGTTGCTACTGGGCAGTTGGAGGCAGTCGCCCTCCAGCAACAACGGAGGGCGGAGGAGCGACGCTCCCAACAACGAGCGGGGCACCGGGCGGCTAAAACGCTGCAAGGTCGGCACAGTGGGTGGGGGGGCACAGGTTGTGTGCCGTGCCGGTCGTCGCAGTCGGTCAACACCATGGCACCAGGGTCTCTCCCCGTGATCTCCCAGCAGAGGCGAGACTTCCTCGCTTTCACGCGGCCTCGAGGTGCAGCTCGCCTGGCACGGGGCGCCGTGCCCACGTGACCTGAACGCGCGGTGACCTGAACGCGCGGCGACCTGAACGCGCGGCGCCGGCCGGATCACTGGACGTTTGTGTGTCGCTGTTTTTTTTATATATTTGTAGAGGAAAGCGGCGGCGGTGGCGGTGGGCTGCCATGTTTTGCAAGAGGCGTTTGAATAAATGACTTGTTGAAAACGATTGTAGCGGTCGCCGGGGTTTTAGTTCTTCGTAGGCGAGAGGTGGAATTTCAAACCAGTGGGGGGGGAGGCTTTGTGTAACTACATCGCCTGGTGTACAGGAGGTCGTGGGTTCGACGCCTGCTCTATATTTGGAGTTTGCGTGTTCACACTTTCTCCCCGTGGCTGCGTGGATTTCTCTCCGGGCCCTCCGGTTTCCCCTCGACATTTAGAGTCGCCGTGCATTTCGGAGTATTTGGCTGCAATACGTTTGCACGTGATGGTGATGATGATGAAGCCCCTTTTTTGGGGCCATCCTTTGCGATGGCCAGATCGCTTCCGGTAAAGAGCTACACAGCTCAGTGGGGTCTTACCTGGTCTAAAATGTAAAATAAATGTTTATCGTCTAGTAACTCGGGTCCTACACCAACACGCAACAATCTAGTCCATGTACGGCGTCAAGTGGTAAAATATCCGTGGTAAAATACTCGAGGTATCGGCACGGTATACCCCCCCTCCCCCCACCTTTTTCCCCACCTTGGATCCAGCACGAGCGCCAACAATTGCCCAAGCTCTGTGATCCTACACAAGGACGTTTGGCCAACTCCCATTGACGAGTTGTTGATACGTGTGTGTAATCGAGAGAGAGAGCACCCTATGTGTGCCTGGGGTGTGGGCTGGTGTGGTGTGTTGTGGGCTGGTGTGGGGGGGTGGTGTGTTGTGGTATGGGCTGGTGTGTTGTGGTATGGGCTGGTACGGGCTGGTGTGTGGGGATTGTGTGTTGTGGTGCGGGCTGGTGTGTGCTGGTGTGTTGTGTTGTGGTTCGGGCTGGTGTGTTGTGGTGTGTTGTGGTTCGGGCTGGTGTGTTGTGGTGCGGGCTGGTGTGGTGTGGTATGGGCTGGTGTGTGGGGGTGGTGTGGGGGTGGTGTGCTGTGTATGTTGTGGTGCGTGCTGGGGTGCTGTGGGTTGTTTATTTAATCCCCGGCGCCCGAGTGACGGGTCTGCTCGTTGCGGCTGTGACCGCAGCTGGCGCCGTGCTGCGTGCCACTCGCTCGGAGGCCCCCGCGGGTTCTCAGAGGGGGTAGCGTGCGGCCAACCAGAACTTCCCCGTCGCCTGCGTGACCCCCCCCAGATTAAGCAAGCCCCGCATCTGCTCCCAGTTTAGACCCACGTGCTTTATTCCTTATTTTTAATTTGCCGTGAAAGTGAAACGCGAGCATCACTGTGGGTCCCCTGTTGCGTGTGCGCGCGTGTTTGTGTGTGTTTGTGTGTCAACCTCCAATGAGTGGCTGGTGCTGTGTGTGTGTGTAAACATCCCCACAAGGGAGACAAAGGCGGCCGGGCGTGATCCCGGCCACCCCAGAGGTCGCAAACGGGCTTTGATTCCTTACCCGTACCCGGCCGCACCAGGGTCGCCCGGCCGGGTACGGGTACCCGTTCCCTACCCGTTCCCTACCCGAAATGAGTGACAAACGGTTACTCACCAGTGACTCACGGCCTACCCGTACCCGGCCGCACCAGCTCGCAAACGGCTACCCGTACCCGGCCGGGTACGGGTAGCCGGGTATCGGGTAAGGTACGGGTATCGGGTACCCGGTTGCGACCTCTGCCCTCACCCCCTCGTGCCTTCCTAGGTGCCCGCTAACAGCACTTGTCCCAACAGCCTGTTGGGGTCTTGATTTAAAGCTTTCGTGACTCCACACTCTTTGGTTCTTTCGGTAAATTCCACGTAGTTAGAAATCAAATCAAACAAATCACGTCTGTTCGGGGCTGCACGGGGCAATCTTTGTGCGAGTCTACGCGGATGCATGGGGAGCGGTGGTGCAGCGGTTAGCGCTACGCTGCACTGTGAACCTGGCGACACGGGTTCGATTCCCGCTCACGGACCAACGCCGGTGATTGCGCTTATCTGAATCGGTCCTGGGCCTCCCCTTAGGTCGGCTCAGCCTCAAATGAGACTACCTGCTGCGGGTGTGCGAGACAAACGAAGAACATCGCCACTGGGGAAGACAAAGGCGGCCGGGCGCGGTGCTGGCCACACCGCCGACTCGTGTGTGTGTCTGTGTGTGTGTCTGTGTGTCTGTGTGTGTGTGTGTCTGTGTGTCTGTGTGTGTGTGTCTGTGTGTGTGTCTGTGTGTGTGTGTCTGTGTGTGTGTGCCGTGTGTGTGTGTGTCGTGTGTCTGTGTGTGTGTGTGCCGTGTGTGTGTGTGTGTCTGTGTGTGTGTGTGTGTGTCTGTGTGTGTGTGTCTGTGTGTGTGTGTGTCTGTGTGTGTGCCGTGTGTGTGTGCCGTGTGTGTGTCTGTGTGTGTGTGTCTGTCTGTGTGTGTGTCTGTGTGTGTGTCTGTGTGTGTGTGTGTCTGTGTGTGTGTGCCGTGTGTGTGTGTCTGTGTGTGTGTGCCGTGTGTGTGTGTGTCTGTGTGTGTGTCTGTGTGTGTGTCTGTGTGTGTGTGTGTCTGTGTGTGTGTGCCGTGTGTGTGTGTCTGTGTGTGTGTGCCGTGTGTGTGTAGT
Organism: Lampetra planeri; assembly: GCF_965212315.1. Taxonomy (NCBI): domain Eukaryota; kingdom Metazoa; phylum Chordata; class Hyperoartia; order Petromyzontiformes; family Petromyzontidae; genus Lampetra; species Lampetra planeri. Next base: position 6,100,685 of record NC_136158.1, read on the forward strand.
GTGTGTGTGTCTGTGTGTGTGTGCCGTGTGTGTGTGTGTCTGTGTGTGTGTCTGTGTGTGTCTGTGTGTGTGTGTGCCGTGTGTGTGTGTGTCTGTGTGTGTGTGTGCCGTGTGTGTGCCGTGTGTGTGTGTCTGTGTGTGTGTGTGCCGTGTGTGTGTGTGTCTGTGTGTAGTGTGTGTGTGTCTGTGTGTGTGTGTGTCTGTGTGTGTGTGTGTGTCTGTCTGTGTGTGTGTGTGTGTGTCTGTCTGTGTGTGTGTGTGTGTGTGCCGTGTGTGTGTGTGTGCCGTGTGTGTGTGTGTCTGTGTGTGTGTAGTGTGTGTGTGTCTGTGTGTGTGTGTCTGTGTGTGTGTGTGTAGTGTGTGTCGTGTGTGTGTGTAGTGTGTCTGTGTGTGTGTAGTGTGTGTGTGTCTGTGTGTGTGTGTGCCGTGTGTGTGTGTAGTGTGTCTGTGTGTGTGCCGTGTGTGTGTGTGTCTGTGTGTGTGTGTGCCGTGTGTGTGTGTAGTGTGTCTGTGTGTGTGCCGTGTGTGTGTGTGTCTGTGTGTGTGTGCCGTGTTGTTATCGTGGTGCGATGTTCGGTTTCGGAGACGTCGAGCAGAAATAGGGCAGGGTGGGCTGTCAAAGGTAAAGACAAAGATCCCCCATATAGCCTTAACAGACTGTAGGGGAAAGTTCTGTTAGCGAGCAACTATGAAGGCCGGAACGGTACACGAGGGGGTGGGTGGCCAGCACCACGCCCGACCGCCTGTATCTCCCCAATGGCGATGTTTACTACACACCGCACCAGGTACTCATTTGAGGCTTAGTCGACCTAGGGGAGGCCCAGGACCGGTTCAGATAATCGTCACTGGGTGTTGGTCGTGAGTTAGAATCGAATCCGGGTGGCCGGGTTCATAGCGCAGCGCGCTAACCGCTACACTACCGCGCACATACACACACACGCACTGACACACACCCCACACATACCCTACACACACACCCCACACACACACACCCCACACACACACACCCGACATACACACCCTGACACACACACACATCCCACACACACACACGCACTGACACACACCCCACACATACCCCACACACACACCCCACACACACACACCCCACACACACACACCCGACATACACACCCTGACACACACACACATCCCACACACACACACGCACTGACACACACCCCACACATACCCCACACACACACCCCACACACACACACCCCACACACACGCCCCCACACATACACACCCTGACACACACACACATCCCACACACACACACCCGACATACACACACCCGACACACCCTGACACACAACAACAACTAAAACACGTAATCGGAGAGCGATACGCGAGCCGCTCGCAATTACAAGTCGAGGGCCTCACAAAGAGCCCCACACACACAGCTCGGCGTCGAATGGAGATTTGTTTTTATTTTTAGATGACAGAGGAGCCAAGGGGCATTCTCGAAGAGGCGGGAGTTTGGGGGGGGGGGCAATAACGGAGAGCGAGTTAGAGGGGGGCTGGGGGCAGAAAGGGCGAGCGTGTTTTATTATTTTTCGTTGTCCGTTACAGCAGCAATTTTTTCACTGACCGGGATGGGGGGGGGTCATCATTGGGTCTTTCACCCTTTTCGAAGAAGCACTCCAGCGACGTTTGTGTTTTACTAATTGTGGCTACTAGGGGGTTAGAGCTTGTGGGCTCACCAAAACGGTGACACTGAGACAATTGCGCAGTGCGGGAAAGAGACGCGGATGGAAGTGGTAAAAAAAATTAACCCGTAAAAACAAAGTGTTACACTATAAATCCTTTATATGCGTGTCGGCTAGAGTCCTCTCGTCCTCTGGCTTGAGATGGCTGCCACCTATGGGTCAGATGATTGCCTGCCACCATTAAGCAATTGGTAATTCAATATAAAAAAAAAATCCTAAAATTTTGGAAAAAATGTTCACGAAAATAAAGTGTCACGCACAACGAGTCTGTGTGCAAAATGTCAGCTCGATTGGATCACGGGAAGTGGGTTAAAAAACGACCGAAAGATTTGCACGGTCGTAAGCGCGCAAGCAAGCAAGCAAGTGAACTTAATATAAAGGATTTAAAAATACAGGTAAGAGCAACAGGTTCCACACTGCCCGCCAGGGATTATCTGTCTGTCTGTCGTGCATACTACAACCTCCAACACGACTACGGTATCCAACACGGATGGCACGAATGCACTGTCCAACCGAGTTCCCACCTGCCCACTCCGAAGGAACGTGCTGAAACAATGGGGGCGGGCGGGTTCCACGCACGGACTCACCGCTCTCACATTCTTGGGTTTTTTCGGTAAAGTCACGTAGGTAAAAAATTATAATTAAAAAAGTAAAATAAAAATTAAATAAAAATCACGACGTTTCGGAGGCAACATAAGCTTCCGTCTTCAGGTGGAACCGTCACAGCACGATGGCTGTATCAAGTGAAAGAAATTCCAAGAAACAGTATTTGTCAGCAGATGTGAGTGTGAAAGCGATGGGTATTACCTTGTTATCTCGGCATCTCTTTAGAAGGCCAGCGTCTCGAGAAGCTGTGACTTCTTGTCTCGTTGTCTGTTAAAAACTCTAACAGATAGGTGGAATTCCTCCCCGTAGAGGGCGTTAATTCTAGATTTGAAGCTTTCGTGACTGCAAGGATTCATATTCTTGGGTTTATTCGGTAAAGTCACGTAGGTAAAAATTTTAAATTCTAATTAATAAAAGTAAAATAAAAATCACGACGTTTCGGAGGCAACACAAGCTTCCGTCTTCAGGTGGAACGGTCACAGCACGATAGCTGTGTAGTGGTGTAGGTGGTGTATCACTTGATACAGCTATCGTGCTGTGACGGTTCCACCTGAAGACGGAAGCTTGTGTTGCCTCCGAAACGTCGTGATTTTTATTTTTATTTTACTTTTATTAATTTTAGTTTTAATTTTTTACCTACGTGACTGTATCGAAAAAACCCAAGAATATGAATCCTTGCAGTCACGAAAGCTTCAAATCTAGAATTAATCACCTCTCTCATCTCGTGCTGCTTTGGTGCCCGGTTCCTAGCAGGCCGCGGCACGGGGCTTGGGGAGGCCTGCGGTAGAGCGTGCACTCGAATGTCTCTGTGCTGAGTGAACTTTGCTGCTGGGTCGTGTGTGAGCATGGGGATGAACGTGGTGGTGGTGGTGGTGGTGGCCAGGTGTATCTCAGTTCAGCCGCCTTGCAAACGGGTACATAGTCACGGTGGCTAGGACCACCACCTTCGCCTGGTATGCAGGAGGGCGTGGGTTCCATCCCGACCCTGACGCCTGCTGTATATTTGTAGTTTACATGGTGGAGAGATGTTAACTACCTCGCCTGGTATACAGGAGGTCGTGGGTACGATCCCGACCCTGACGCCTGCTGTATATTTGTAGTTTACATGGTGGTGAGATGTTAACACCCTCGCCTGGTATACAGGAGGTCGTGGGTTCCATCCCGACCCTGACGCCTGCTGTGTATTTGGAGTTTGCATGGTGGAGAGACGTTAACTCCCTCGCCTGGTATGCAGGAGGTCGTTGGTTCGACCCTGACGCCTGCTGTATATTTGGAGTTTGCGTGGTTGTGATATGCAGCTACTGCTGCTTGTTATTTAGTTTGTTGTCCTTGACATACACACACACAGACTCACAGTCACACACACACACAGTCACTCACCCACGCACACCCACCCTCCGATTAACACGGTTGGCTACGTACGATGTGGAAGAAGTTCAACGTACATATGTACATTGAGGGCGGAGGAGTGACGCTCACAATAACTAGCGGAGCGCTGGGGCGGATAAAACGCGGCAAGTTGGTGCAGTGGGCAGCATAGGTGGCTAGGAGATGTTAACTACCTCGCCAGGTATACAGGAGGTTATGGGTTCGATCCAAGCCCTGACGATGCCTGCTAATGCATATTTGGAGTCTGCGTCTCTAGCTCTCTCTCTCTCTCCTCGTGGTCGCGTGGATTTTTCTCCGGGTCCTCCGGTTTTTCCTCTCCACATTTAGAATCAACAGCACCCGTTTAGAGTCTTTGGCTGCTGCTATAAATATGCACGCGAAGATGAGCCCACTTCGTTGAGCAATCGTGTGTACGTGTGTTTCAGTGACGCTTACAGGCACAGGCCCAAGATGCCTGTGCGATGTTGCCCGCTTGCCTTGTGGTGTAACCCCAATGTGAGTGATTTGGAATGTAAAGCAATTTCTCGAATTTTTCACGAATTTGGACCATGAGGGTGGCACGCCGCCAAGGTGGCCTCACTTTGTTCCAGGGTGACCTCACTTTGTTCCAGTGACCTCACTTTGTTCCAGTGACCTCACTTTGTTCCACAGTGACCTCACTTTGTTCCAGGGTGACGTCACTTTGTTCCACGGTGGCCTCACTTTGTTCCAGGGTGACGTCACTTTGTTCCAGGGTGACCTCACTTTGTTCCACGGTGACCTCACTTTGTCCACGGTGACCTCACTTTGTCCACGGTGACCTCACTTTGTCCACGGTGACCTCACTTTGTTCCACGGTGACCTCACTTTGTCCACGGTGACCTCACTTTGTTCCAGTGACCTCACTTTGTTCCAGGGTGACGTCACTTTGTTCCACGGTGGCCTCACTTTGTTCCAGGGTGACGTCACTTTGTTCCACGGTGACCTCACTTTGTCCACGGTGACCTCACTTTGTTCCAGTGACCTCACTTTGTTCCAGGGTGACGTCACTTTGTTCCACGGTGGCCTCACTTTGTTCCAGGGTGACGTCACTTTGTTCCAGGGTGACCTCACTTTGTTCCACGGTGACCTCACTTTGTCCACGGTGACCTCACTTTGTCCACGGTGACCTCACTTTGTCCACGGTGACCTCACTTTGTTCCACGGTGACCTCACTTTGTCCACGGTGACCTCACTTTGTTCCAGTGACCTCACTTTGTTCCAGGGTGACGTCACTTTGTTCCACGGTGGCCTCACTTTGTTCCAGGGTGACGTCACTTTGTTCCACGGTGACCTCACTTTGTCCACGGTGACCTCACTTTGTTCCAGTGACCTCACTTTGTTCCAGGGTGACGTCACTTTGTTCCACGGTGGCCTCACTTTGTTCCAGGGTGACGTCACTTTGTTCCACGGTGACCTCGCTTTGTTCCAGGGTGACGTCACTTTGTTCCACGGTGACCTCACTTTGTCCACGGTGACCTCACTTTGTCCACGGTGACCTCACTTTGTTCCACGGTGACCTCACTTTGTCCACGGTGACCTCACTTTGTTCCAGTGACCTCACTTTGTTCCACGGTGGCCTCACTTTGTTCCAGGGTGACGTCACTTTGACCCACGGTGGCCTCACTTTGTCTCACGGTGACCTCACTTTGTTCCACGGTGACCTCACTTTGTTCCACGGTGACCTCACTTTGTTTCAGGGTGACCTCACTTTGTTCCACGGTGACGTCACTTTGTTTCGCGACTGACGTCGTTGGTTCACGGTTAATACAAAAAGACAAAGATCCCCCGTATAGCCTTAACCAGACAGTCGGGGCAAGTGCTGTTAGCGAGTAGAACCTACGAAGGCCGAGCGGGTGGGTTGCCAGCACCACGCCCGGCCGCCTTTGTCTCCCTAGTGGCGATGTTCACACATGGCACCAGGCACTCATTTGAGGCTGAGTCGACCTAGGGGACGCCCAGGACCGGGCGACACACCACCACACACGCTGCAGTATTCACCGGGCGCGACAAGCCCTCGGGCAGCTGAGTGATTGTCTGGGGAAGGATCTTGTATTTGTGTTCCAGCTGTAAACCTTCCCCGTAGGCCAGCGAAACGAGTTTTGCTCGTTTGTCGGGTCCCATCCGATGTTGTTGTTTCGGGATGTTTTTTTTGTTCCGAAGAATCTGAATATTTATTTATACCGGAGGAATCCGATTAGCGATAAAGCTCTTTTTCCACGCATGTTCAGTCTCTTTCACGCGTGTCCAAGTCTTTGTCACCGATGGTGACGGAAACTGACGGTCCCACCTGATGACGGAGACTTGTGTTGCCTCCGAAACGTCGTGATTTATAATTTCATTTCTATTATTATTTATATTATTTTTACTTTCATTATTTATTTTTTCCTACGTGACTTTACCGAAAAAAACCCTAGAGGATGGTGACAGTCGTTTTTTTTGTCACAGGTGCCCACGATCGTGTGGCTGAGCGAGATTAAAAATGCCAAACCACGGCCACAAAGTGTCAGACGCGCGCCGACCCTCGAGTTAGAAACCCGGAAATTATTTGAACCAACAGAACAACATCTGAAACGTGTCGCAAAGAGGCGCGGAGATGATATGGCACACTCGGGATGGGGTGGGGGGGGGACACCGAGAGACACACATTTAATTATTATTTTATTATTTACATTTTTTTAAAGTGTGCAGGTGAGCTTGGAAACCCAAGAGGGCTTTTGTAAAAACCACACCAAAAGAAAACCGAACAACGTATTTACAAAACAAAGAGACCCCCGTATGGCCTCGAGAAAAGTAAGTTGGGCCGGAGCAGGAAGCGTCGCGGCTGTGAGGCCCCCGGTGGTCGAGACGAACGTTGGACTGGCAGCCGAAGGATGAAACGAGCCCGAGATGAAATGGAAATCGGCTTGTGTGCCATGAGAGCTGGTGACAGCTTAGGGAAGGAGGCCTTCATCCAGCAGTGGACAGATCGCGCCTGCTGATGGTGATGATGGTGTTGATGATGAATGGGTGGCGCTGCTGATGATGATGATGAATGGGTGGCGCTGCTGATGATGATGATGATGAATGGGTGGCGCTGCTGCTGATTATGATGATGGTGGTGTTGATGATGAATGGGTGGCGCTGCTGATGATGATGATGATGATGGTGTTGATGATGAATGTGTGGCGCTGCTGATGATGATGATGATGAATGGGTGGCGCTGCTGCTGATTATCATGATGAATGGGTGGCGCTGCTGCTGATTATGATGATGGTGGTGTTGATGATGAATGGGTGGCGCTGCTGCTGATGATGATGATGATGGTGTTGATGATGAATGGGTGGCGCTGCTGATGATGATGGTGTTGATAATGAATGGGTGGCGCTGCTGATGATGACGATGATGGTGTTGATGATGAATGAGTAGAGGCTGCTGCTGATGATGGTGTTGATAATGAATGGGTGGCGCTGCTGCTGCTGATGATGGTGTTGATAATGAATGGGTGGCGCTGCTGATGATGATGGTGTTGATAATGAATGGGTGGCGCTGCTGTTGATGATGATGGTGTTGATAATGAATGGGTGGCGCTGCTGTTGATGATGATGGTGTTGATGATGAATGAGTGGAGGCTGCTGCTGATGATGGTGTTGATGATGAATGGGTGGCGCTGCTTCTGATGATGATGATGATGGTGTTGATGATGCATGGGTGGCGCTGCTGCTGATGATGATGATGATGGTGTTGATGATGAATGGGTGGCGCTGCTGCTGATTATGATGATGAATGGGTGGCGCTGCTGCTGATTATGATGATGGTGGTGTTGATGATGAATGGGTGGCGCTGCTGATGACGATGATGGTGTTGATGATGAATGGGTGGCGCTGCTGCTGATGATGATGGTGTTGATGATGAATGGGTGGCGCTGCTGATGATGATGGTGTTGATAATGAATGGGTGGCGCTGCTGTTGATGATAATGGTGTCGATGATGAATGGGTGGCGCTGCTGCTGATTATGATGATGTTGATGATAAATGGGTGGCGCTGTTGATGATGATGATGGTGTTGATCATGAATGAGTGGAGGCTGCTGATGATGATAGTGGTGTTGATGAATGGGTGGCGCTGCTGCTGATGATGGTGTTGATGATGAATGAGTGGAGGCTGCTGCTGATGCTGATGATGAATGGGTGGCGCTGCTGCTGATGATGATGACGTTGAGGGGCTTAACTGATTGCCACAGGAGACGAGCAGCCGAGTGGCAGCCCACGTGACGGGACGCGCACGAGTGATGTACAACCCTCGTGGAGACGGAGCGACTAAATCGACTCGCGTGTCGCATCCGATGGGATTATTGTTACATCGCGGGATTGCGAGAGATGGAAACGGCGTTGCTGGGAGGGGAGGGGAGTGAGGGGGTCCAACTTTACTCCTGGCGATTCCAAACATGTTGCACGGCATGTACACGAAACACTGGGAATGGCTTTAAAAAGTCGTACAATCTCCTGTAGATGTAGATGCTACTGGTTCTTCACGTTCTGCAGATGTCGATGCCACTGGTTCTTCACGTTCTGCAGGTGTAGATGCCACTGGTTCTTAACGTTCTGCAAATGTAGACGCCACTGGTTCTTCACGTTCTGCAGGTGTAGATGCCACTGGTTCTTCACGTTCTGTAGATGTAGATGCCACTGGTTCTTCACGTTCTGCAGATGTAGATGCCACTGGTTCTTGACGTTCTGCAGATGTAGATGCCACTGGTTCTTCACGTTCTGCAGATGTAGATGCCAATGGTTCTTGACGTTCTGCAGATGTAGATGCCACTGGTTCTTCACGTTCTGCAGATGTAGATGCCACTCGTTCTTCACATTCTGCAGATGTAGATGTCACCACCGCCATCTATTGCGCGGCAGTTGAATTTACAACTCGCGGTCCGAACGGACAACTGGACATACGGACAGGTTTGTTCGTATCTTTGAAAGTTCGTAAGTAGAATGTTCGTAAGTAGAGAAGTCCCTGTACATACCATTAGTTCAATAAAACACATTCCTGCGGAGGGAGCTGGTAGGAACGTTGGGTTGCTCGGTCAATGGCCAAGGTCAACGGCGGCGTGGTGTATTCCGCAAATATGGCCGACTGTGAGGGCGGGCACAAGCCGGCGTGAGTAGGTTAAACGTTGAGTTTTACAGGTAGGAACGAAGTGGACCAGCCTACAATAGATTATATCGTCCGTCCGTCCGACCGTCCGTCCGACCGTGTAGCAACATCGCCCCCTACTGCAAACACTTGGCATGACCCTACAAAAACCTTTAGACTCAGTGACGCTTTCCTGGCTAAACAAGTGTAACATTCCCTTATAATTCCCTCAGATAGCTTTATAACATTTAAATTAATGAGGCTTTCCTGACTAAACAAGTGTAACATTCCCTTATAATTCCCTCAGATAGCTTTTAATTAAAACGTTTAAATTCAAATTTGACTCACAGCGCCCTAAAGCCTACAGCTAGGCCTAAAGCCTCGAACTACGCCTATCACTCTCCCTTCGTATCGTACCCCCGCGTGTGTGCAAGGGAGTTAAGTTTAACAATGTTACATTCCCTGATGCTTTTAAATAGAAACATTTAAATTTAAAGCTTTTCCATAAATAATAAAAACATTTCATTTTAAAATTAACTCACGGCGGCCTAAAGCCTACGGCTAGGCCTAAAGCCTAGAACTAGGCCTCAACCTCTCCCTTCATATCGTACCCCCGCATGTGTGAAAGGGAGTTAATGTTTTACAATGTTACATTCCCTGATGTTTTTAAATAGAAACATTTACATTTAAAGCTTTTACATAAATAATTAAACATTTAAATTACAAATTAACTCACAGCGGCCTAACGCCTACAGCTAGGCCTAAAGCCTAGAACTAGGCCTCACACTCTCCCTTCGTATCGTCCGATTCGGTGTAGCAACATCGCCCCCTACTGCAAACACTTGGCAGGACCCTACAAAACCTTTAGACTCAGTGGGGCTTTCCTGGCTAAACAAGTGTAATAATACATGATGTTTATATTCTTTGGTTATTCGTTCCTACCAGCCCACCCCGCAGGGTCCTGTTATAAGGGCACCACGGGGTGACCAGCCCCTCCCTACCCACCCACCCCTTACCCAGCCCCACCCCTCTCACCCCCCACCCAGCCCCTCCTCACCCTCCCCACCCAGCCCCTCCCCACCCAGCCTCTCCCCACCCTCCCCACCCAGCCCTTCCCTGCACGACGGACGGACACAATAATCTCCTGTGGGCTGGTGTAACCAGGAGGTTCCTACCAGTAATACAGACTTCACGGACACCCTGTATATGATAGGTCACGTGTCGTGCAGTGGTCATTCATCGTTGGACATACAAACGATTTAAAGTTACATCCACAGCAGAGCAAAATACATCTGGTGTCCGCGTCGCGTACGCCGTGTTGAGTTTTGCGGACGACGACGATGGTGATGAGTGGTCGTGTCTGCAATGAGCATGACGACTCCGAGCTCCACACGCGTGATGCAACCGCAGATGATCCAGGTGAGTGGAGTTGAATGGAAGATCACATCACCCTCTCCCACTGTTTTATTGCTTTTTTAATCCTTTATATTAAGTTCACTTGCGCACTTGCTTGCTTGCTTACGACCGTGCAAATTTTTCGGTCGTTTTTTAACCCACTTCCCGTGATCCAATCGAGCTGACATTTTCCACACAGACTCGTTGTGCGAGACAATTAATGTTCGTGAAAAAAAATTCCCTAAATTGTACACTGTTTAGGAAAAACAAATGAAATATTTAATTACCAATTGCTTAATACTGGCAGACAATCATCTGACCCATAGGTGGCAGCCATCTCAAGCCAGAGGACGAGAAGACTTTAGCCGCCACGCATATAAAGGATTTATAGTGTAAAACTTTGTTTTTACGGGTTTACTTGTTAAATCCTTTATATTAAGTTCACTTGCGCGCTTGCTTGCTTGCTTACGACCGTGCAAATCTTTCAGTCGTTTTTTAACCCACTTCCCGTGATCCAATCGAGCTGACATTTTGCACACAGGCTCGTTGTGCGTGACAATTAATGTTCGTGAATTTTTTTTTTTTTTACACTTTTTAGGTAAAAAAATTATATTTAATTACCAATTGCTTAATGGTGGCAGGCAATCATCTTACCCATAGGTGGCAGCCATCTCAAGCCAGAGGACAAGAGGACTCTAGCCGCCACGCATAGTAAGGATTTATAGTGAAAAACTTTGTTTTTACGGGGTTTTTTTTTTGGCTTTATTTTGGTGATTTTTGAAAAGTTTTCGGTTTAGCCATGTTTGTTTGTTGTAGTACAGAGTTAGACTGGTGGCCTTAATCTAAGTTGTCTTGTGGTTGTTGTTGTTTGACTTGCATCCCACTGGGATTTTTGCACACAGTGTTGGTTTACGGTGCTTTTTCTGCAATATTTTGCTGTCTTTTCTTGGATTTTCTGTTTGCACTTAGTCACTTTAAGATGTTTTCTTGTTCATGTTTTTGTTTGTTGCGGTTGCACCCGATTCAAGAGCCGAATGGCTCACAGGACTATACCTAATAAATGAAACTTGAAACTTGAAACGACCTTCTCCCTCCCTCTCTCTCTCGTTCCAAGGTGTCATTAACACTCAGCCCTGCGCAATTAGACGCGCGAGACGCTTCTCACGTGTCGCGACGTTCACGGTGAAAGTGCCGTTTGTTGCTGACCGTTGGGCCTTTTGGGCCTGTGCCAGGTGACACGTGCTCACCTGGATGCTTCAGTAAAACGCACGTTTTAAAGCTTTCGTGACTGCAGGGATTCATCTTCTTGGTTCTTTCGGTAAAGTCACGTAGAAGGGAAATAATAATAAAATAATAAAAATAAATACAATTTTTATTTATTATTTTATTACTTCCCTTCTACGTGACTTTACCGAAAGAACCAAGAAGATAAAACGCACGTGTGCGTGTGCGTGCGCGCGTCGTCATCACTGGTGCTACTCGCCAACAGCACTTGCCCCAACAGTCTGGTATGTCGATACGGGGGATGTTGGTCTTTGTGGGGAGCGGTGGTGGAGCGGTTAGCGCGCTGTGCGACGAATCCGGCGACCCGAGTTCGATTCCCGATCACGGCCAACACCAGTCCTGGGCCTCCCCCTAGCTCGACTCAGCCTCAAATGAGTACCTGGTGTGGTGTGTAAAACATCGCCACTGGGGAGACAAAGGCGGTCGGGCGTGGTGCTGGCCACCCACCCCCCCGTCGTGTGCCGTGCCGGCCTTCATAGGCGCCGCTGGCCGACAGCACTTGCCCCTACAGTCCGTTGAGGCTACACGGGGGAATCTTCGTCACCGCTGGGGAGATAAAGGCGGCCTGACGTGGCATCGCCCAAAGCCAGTAGCGGCGTAACGAGCGTGAGTGCAGGCAGGAGGTGCCTTGGCCAAAGCTACGCGTTGGAGTGGATGGGGGGGGGGTCCCCCCTTGATAACCACCATGATATTGTGTGTTCGACAAACTGTGTGAAAGAACGACATCACTTAAATTTCAAAACGCGGTTTAAATTCACTTTTTTTTAAATCTAAATGCCATCATCACTCACGTGCCACCTTCTCAATTGTCAATTGCAGTAGTCAACGCAGCGGCTATTGCAAATAGGTGGCAGCACTGCACAGGGCTGCATTTTGTTTTAGAGAGGACGGAGTGCCCCCCCTTACAGCGGCAAGTGACCGAGTCCGTGAGTCACGGCGCTCTGGCGAGTTCAAGTTCAAGTTCATTTATTAAGTATAGAGCCCTGTGAGCCATTCGGCTCTTGAATCGGGTGCAACCGCAACAAACAAAAAACAAAAACATGAACAAGAAAACATTTTAAAGTGAATATGTGACTGGGTGCAAACAGAACATCCAAGAAAAGACAGCAAAATATTGCAGAAAAAACACCGTTACACACCAACCCTGTGTGCACAAATCCCAGTGGGATGCAAGACAAACAACAACAACAACAACCACAAGACAACTTAGATTAAGGCCACCAGTCTAACTCTGTACTACAAAAAACAAACATGGCCAAACCAGAGACGCGCACACAGCAGCGATTGAAACGTCGCGCTACAAACCCTCAGCGTTTGATTCCTGCGCCACGACCGACAACGCAGAGGCGATTATCCGAGACCGGCTCTGGGCCTCCCCTAGGTCGGCTCGGCCTCAAACGAGTACCCCCGGTGCGGCGTCTTAAAACTGGGGAGACAAAGGCGGCCCGACGTGGTTTTTCGCCACACCGACCGTGCCGGGTTTTTATTTTTAGGTGCTCCCGAAACCGCACTTGCCCCCAACGTAACGGTGTCGGCTACACAGGGGGGGGGGGCTTTATCTTTATACTGTTTACGTGCGAAACCCAAGGGTCAAGTTTCCTTATCGGCGTTGTAGAAACAACAGCCACAGCAGTTGCCCCCAGCACCAAGGCAAAGTTCCCCCGTGTAGCCTTAACAGACTGTTGGGGCAAGTGCTGTTAGCGAGCAGGGATGTCTCCGCAGAGGTCACACAAAGGTCCCAGGTGCAGCCTTTGCCAGACTGTGAGGGCACACCAGGTGGTGTGACAGCACCACGCCCGACCGCCTTTGTCTCCCCCAGTGCTGTTGGTACGCACACCGCACCAGGTCTTCGTTTAGGGCTGAGTCGACCTAGGGGGGAGACCCAGCAGCGGTTCAGATGTTCGTCAGTGTTGTTGGTCAGTTAGCCGTGAATCGAACTCGGTCCGCAGGTTTTCATAGCGCGACGCGCCACCGCTCCGCACATTTTCTCACCTGGAATTAAAGATTACAAAACAAACTAAAACTCCACGTATTCTTTGTTCTTTCGGTAAAGTCACGTAGAAGGGAAATAATAAAATAATTAAGCTAAAACAATTAAATTCTCACGACGTTTCGATTGCAACACAAGCAACCATTATCAGGTGTGAAACCCACAGCAAGAAAATATAATCAAAATTAAAAACTCCAAGGTTGCATTTCATACTCCGGTGCGTTGCGTGCGCGTGTGAGCAGACTTTTATCGCAGTATTGGGGACAGGGGCAAAACTAAAAACAACTTTGGAGGGATGTGCGTCTTTCAATTATCCCGAGAATTCCGTAGGGCTGGGATAAACGTCTTCACTCAGCGTGCAACTGGGGTTGAGGTCTAGGGGCAAGGTTGAAAACCCCCACGCTTGTCTGCATTGATCGTGTTGACAGAGGCAACCGGGCTCGCACGTGCTCGGGGTGGGAAGGGGTGGGGTTCAGGGGGGGGGGGACAGACTTAGGGGAGGGGGATGAGGGGCGGAGTTTGGGGGTTGGGAGGGTTCGGGGGCGGGGTTTGAAGGGTAATGGGCGGGGTTTGGGTGAGGGGCGTGGTTAGAAAGATGAGGGGCGGGTTTTGGAGGGTAAGGGTCTTGATTTGGAGGGTGAGGGGCGGGGTTAGGCGCGTGAGGGGCGGGGTTGGGAGGGTGAGGGGCGGGGTTGGGAGGGTGAGGGGCATTGTGTTTGAGGGGCGGGGTAATATAATCTCTCGATGACGTCACTACCCTAGGTGACGTTGCGCGGCTACGGGAGGCCGAGGAGTTCAAAACGGCCGAGGCGGCGCGTTTCGTTTCACCTCCTCGCTGGCGCAGTGACTTCTGAAGGTAACCTCACGCGTTCACTCCACGGGGTAACCTCGCGCTCACCACACGGGGTAACCTCACGTTCACCATACGGGGTAACCTCGCGCGTTCAACACACGGGGTAACCTCACTCGTTCACTCCACGGGGTAACCTCACGCGTACACCCCAGTGCGGATGACAGCGTCATACCGGAGGTGGTCGTGCGTTGTGGTGTTGGTTGTGGTGGTGGTGAGTGGTGGTGGTTGTGATGATGGTGATGATGAGTGGTGTGGTGGTGGTGAGGGGTGGTGGTTGTGATGATGGTGATGATGAGTGGTGTGGTGGTTGTGATGATGGTGATGATGAGTGGTGTGGTGGTTGTGATGATGGTGATGATGAGTGGTGAGTGGTGGTGGTTGTGATGATGAGTGGTGTGGTAGTGGTGAGTGGTGGTTGTGATGATGATGATGATGAGTGGAGTGGTGGTGGTGGTGGTTGTGATGATGGTGATGATGAGTGGTGGTGGTGGTTGTGATGATGGTGATGATGAGTGGTGAGTGGTGGTGGTTGTGATGATGAGTGGTGTGGTGGTGGTGAGGGGTGGTGGTTGTGATGATGGTGATGATGAGTGGTGTGGTGGTGGTGAGTGGTGGTTGTGATGATGATGGTGATGATGAGTGATAATGAAGGTGATAGTGGAGGTGATGGTGGATGGTGATGAGTGGTGGTGGTGATAGTGGTGGTGGTGGTGGTTGTGATAATGGTGATGAGTGGTAGTGGTGGAGATAGTGGAGGTGATGATGGAGGTGATGGTGGATGGTGCTGCTGGTCACAGTGGAGGTGATGTTGACTCGTGGAGTTGCCAGTCGTGAGTGTTCGGCCGTATTTTGGTATCCAAAGTGGCTATTGTATGGCTAGTGATAGAGGTGGTAGTTGGTGGTTGAGTGATTATTGAAGGTGGTGACTAGTTGGTGACTGCTTAGCTTACGATATCGGACGAGATTGGGTGCAGTTCATGTGATTTCGTCATGGGAATTAGGTCGGGTTGCTGTGGTGGGGGGATGGGCTTTGGTTGCCATCGGAATGTGGAATTTCCACCTCTGGCTCAGGGCTGCCAACAGATTTGAGTGCCGGTCTCTGCGTGTTCCGGTGACACTTTAATGTTTTTCTAACTCCCGCTAAATGACGCTTTGTCGGGGCACAAGTCAAGGGCTTGGGGCGGTTTACTAAACACTAAAATGATAAACTATTTGTTTTATTTTAGCAGGTAAGGCCCCACTGAGCTACGTAGCTCCTTTTCAGAAAAGGCTCAACGAAGTGGCTTATAGCGTGGAAATTCATAGCGGCCAATTACTCTAAACACACGATGTTGCTTCTAAATGTGGAGGGGAGAAACCAGGCCGACCCGGAGAAAATCCACGCGACCACGGCGAGAGAGAGAGCGAGAGACATGCAAACTCCAAATATACATGCGATCGAACCCACGACCTCCTCCATACCAGGCGAGGGAGATGACATCTCACCACCGTGACCGACACGTCGCTGGTAGGGAGGATGACCGATGGTCATGAACGGTGATGGAGCGGCAGTCAAGGAGTTGGAACGCGTCCGAGAGGACATCAACCGTGGAGACGGAGCGATTCAAACCGGCACGCGTGGCGGGTCCTTTGATAGATTGTCACGTCGCACGATCGTGGGACGTGGCGACGACTTGGAGAAGCCTCCTCCATCCAGCAGTGGACTAACCACGGCTGATCATGATGATGATGGTGAGCGGTGGTGGGTGAGGAGCGGTAGTGTGGCGGTTAGCGCTCCGCTGCCCTACGAACCCGGTGACCCGAGTTCTATTTCCGCGCCCGGCCAACACCGGTGACGATTTTCTGAACCGGTCCTGGGCCTCCCCTAGGTCGACTCAGCCTCAATGAGTACCTGGTAAGGCGTGTAAACATCGCCACTGGGGAGACAAAGGTGGCAAGGCATGGTTGCTGGCCACCTACCCCCTCGTGTGCCGTGGCGGCCTTCATGGGTGCTCGCTAACAGCACTTGCCCCGACAGTCTGTTGGGGCAAGTGCTGTTGGCTATTGCGCAACGCACGCCTGGACTCGCGTGTTCAGAGATTTGTTTGAGACGTGAGGATTTGCGGTTTGAAGAAGTACCCCCAGGTTGACCCTCGCCTTATCTTGGGTTGTCTCCCAGAGTTCTGGGCTTGTTCAATAAAAAAACAATCAAATGAACGGAACCAAAGGTCACTGTCGGTTGCTTTTCATTCACGGTGGGACGCCAGGCCACTGTAATATCTCGCGTGCGCCCTTCGCGCATTTAAGTCGTCTGGTGCCACCCGCTCTCGAGCCTGTATTTAGAAAGCTGAGATTTGCATGCGGGCGAAGACGCGTCTGCGTGCGCTCGACGCGGTGCAGTGAAGTAAGGTCAAACAAACCCAGGGGGGCGGGGTGGGGGAGACCTTCATCCAAAAGTATCTTGGCGAAGGAGCAGCCCTTGGATGAGTCGATAACCGTTCCCTTCGTGTGAGTTGTGTGTCCAGCGGAAGCGGCCGCTGGCTCAGGTGAGCTCTGAATGTCGCCGTCGCCAGCCGCGATGTCGCTCGTTTAAGCGGCGGACGTCCTCGCCACGAGTTCAGTTCGAGGCCAAGTTTGCGGAGTCCCATCATCGCCGTCGTCGTCGTCATCATTGACACGTGCGTGCGTTTGTTCGAACTTCTTTCCCACCGTTCGTAGCCAACCGCGCTCATCGAATGGGGGACATCATCAATGTCGTCGTTATCTCCCCTCCCGGGGTTCGTAAATAAGCTCCTCCGAATCGATGAGTCTGGACCAGCTGTTGAGGAGTCGGCGTTGGGTTGGGCTTTTTCGCTGTTGTATTTTTTTTGGGATGTTCGATTATTTTTAGTTTACGCATTCAACAACCGTGTAGTTTGGAATGTGGCCGGTCGCTGCGATTGTTTCCGTTCGAGTAGAAAAGTGATGCGGGCGTTTTGCGTGTTTCGCGTGAAGCGGACGGGCTCGCTTTGAAGCGTTGCGCACACACGATCCAGATTACACAACTCAAAAGTTGCTCTGTACGGAGCCTGCTTGTGAGGGCACGCTCAGGACGCCGTACGGAAACGGCGGTCGTGCTTCTTTTGTAAGAGCGACAAAGAGGGGGCCATCGGTCGACGGGCAAGAGGGGGAAGGAGTTGGACGGTGGACTGGACAGGGAGCCGACAACGTGGACGGCTGGGGGAAGCGAGTTGCAAACCTTGGGGTCACCAGAGGAGAGTGAGCAGCCTCGCACCGAAACTTGAGCAGCGGAGGCTTCGATCGCTTCGGTTGTTCTGAATCCTGAGTTAAACCGCCCCCACCCCATTCCCCAACGCACTGGCGGCTGCGATGAATTTTTGCAAGCGAGTGTCACTCGCTTGCCATGCCATTGCGACAGACCGGTTCATTTAAGAGGCGTTGGGAGAACATTTCTTTTCAACCAACGCAGATCGCGCACGTCACGAAGGTGTGTTCCCGGAGGGCACGGTTCACTCGGCTCCTGGTCCTCGCAACTCCCCCCCCCGCCCAACTTTACGACTTTCCTTCCCTCCGTAAATGTTGCAAATCGCGTTGTTGCACACGCCTTGCGTGCCCTATAATCACGACGCACTTTCTGCGTGCCCTATAATCACGACGCACTTTCTGCGTGCCCTAAGATTGTGGGAGCGCATCGCTCGCTGCGAAACCCCCCGGCAAACACACGGTCGATTCCGCTCGCAGCTTCCGACATCGGTAACGAATATCCGAAACGTGTCCTGGGCCTCCCCTAGGTCAGCTCAGCCTCGAACGAGTAGCAAGTGTGGTGTGTAAAAATATCAGCATTGGGGAGACAAAGGCGGCCGGGCAGGGTGCTGGCCACCACACGTCCCTCGTGTGCCAAGCCAGACTTGACCTAACTATTTGTTGAAGGCTATACGGAGGATTTTTGTTTATTGCTAAACAGTAGCCATTTGGGGCTACTGTTTAGCAATAATGTGGTGTGTGCAGTGAGTAATGGCTTACTCGACCCTGACTTTGTAAACGTGGAGGAGTGGGAACTGGATGTGGCAGTTCACGGGGGGACTGGAGTTGAAATATGATCATTATCGTCGATCTCCAGTGAAGTATTAGATCAGAAATCGGAATCTTTATTTTATCCTGTTCGATTCCCACTCGCGACCGATAACGACGACCAGCGAATAACTCAACCGATCCTGGAACCCTCCCCGAGGTCGACTCGGCGTTAAGCGCCGTGGGGAGACAAAGGCAGTTGGGCCTGGTGCTGACCACACACCCCACACACCTTGCCGTCAGAATCAGAATCTTTATTTCGACTGGAGGAGGAATCTGATGAGGATGCCCAGTAGGAGCACAGGCTTCAACAAGTGTACAACAGTGAACAATGCAAAAAATCTATAAAATAAAGACTGGGTAAGCAAGTCACTTATTAAAGATATATATAAGTATAGTGGGTTCTAATCAGGCGCACACCAAGCCTTGGGAACAACACGTTTGTTCACGAACACAACCAACACTGCTCAACGTTCCAAGGTTAACTATGTACATTACGGGTTAACTACGTAAGGTGGTGGCCATTCCTAACTACCTAACCATTTGAACAGAATCACGATATGGTTGAACCAGAACAGCCGACACGCCGTAGGGTCGTCGTGTATGCGGAGACTGAAGAGCGAGGATCGAAGAAATTCTGCTTCATTCCCGCGTCGAACAGCCACGCTCCCTCTCAGGACACGCCCCCATCTCGATCCTTCCAGGAGGCGCTGGGTCCACATCACGTGGCCCGCTCACCCCCTCCTGGGGGCCCCCGTGCCCCCTCGTCCGGTCACGTGCTCTCGCGCGTTCACCCAAACTGTCATGTCCTGACCAGACCTCCGTGACAACCGGAATCTGCCCTCTCGTGAGCCTCTAGGTATAGTACACCCACTGGCGCCATAGCATGGCTCATTTATGTCATTACAAAAGTATAAAGGAAATTTCGATTTAAAGCTTTCGTGACTGCAGGGATTCATCTTCTTGCTTCTTTCGGTAAAGTCACGTAGAAGGAAAATAAAATAATAATAAAAAATATAATAAAATAATTCTCACGACGTTTTGGCCACAACGCAAGCAGCCGTCTTCAGGTGGAGAACAGGTCTGTCGAGAAGGCAGAGTCTGAATGGCACGCCCCAGGCTTGGAGCGACTATTTATGCTGGGGTGGAGGGGCGAAGAGCGTCTTGACAAAAGAATTTGCATATCAAGAGGAATTTAGCATATTTATGGGAAATGCAGATATGCGATTAGTACTACTTGTGAAATGCGTAGGAGGTTTGGCGAGGGGTTTAAAGTCATTATGCCCATGCATTATGCAAATTGCACAAGGACATACATTCCTGCGGCAAAACAACAGCAAAACCAGTCCTCGACCACGCCAAGACTGACGCACAGCCCCTCATTAAAATTGCTAATGCGGCGGCGTACGTGGGGCGGGAGGCACACGATGATGACGACGACGGTGACGACGACGATGACGACGACTATGACGATGACAACGATGATGACGACGATGCTGCTGGTTTAATTGGGCTGCCAGAATCCAGTCTACCCACCAGCCATCGTGAAAGAGACATTACACAAGGAGAGCCCAAGGGGGGGGGGGGGTCATTGGGAGTGCGATCTGCTGACTCGGTTTAACACGTGGCAGGAGGCTTTCGCGACCAATATCAATAATGGAGGTTTCTTTGGGGTTAGATTGCGTAAATATGAATTTGTTGTTGAATCGGGCACCACCCGACACGGCCAATTGGTGAGGTTTGTCAGTTTGACACGTTGTAGGCTTTCGCTACCAATATTATCCATGATAGAGGTTTTTTTGTTAGATCAGATCACGTAAATATGTGTCCACTGACCATCGGCTTGTCATCTGTGAGATGTGCCTGCCATTCTTCGACTCGGGTGGTGGGTGTACACCCAGGACCCCATTCAAATCCACAGTGGCCTGGTCTCAGCTAGCAGATGAAATTTGCAAGCGGGGATTTCATCATCGCTTACAGCTGGGGTTGGCATCGTTCCCCACTCCTCCTGATGCCGAGGGGAAATGGGCGAGGTTTAGGACTGTGGCTCATGCAGCTGCAATGGCTGCGTTGGGCACATGGTCCAGACCTCCCCAGAGACCCTGGCTGACAGAGGAGGTGTTCAGGCTGGCTGAAAAAAAGCGACAGGCCCACTCTCATCGGCTACAGCATCCTATGTCAGATAATGAGGAGGCTTACTGCAGCCTTCGCTCTGAGAGCCGTGAGGTGCTGCAATAATGGGTGGTGGCCGTGGGTTGCTGGGGAGATGGAATCTGCCTCAGTGGCCCACGATCACAAATCACTCTCTCACTCCATAAAAAAGTAACTTGCAGTGCCACATATCACCATCATTAGGGGAAAGGAAGGTAATCTGATCTCCGACCCCCAGGAACAGGTTTGCAGATTTTCTGAGCATTTATGTGAGGTTTTGAGGCAGGGTAAATCCCTCAGCCTGGAAAACATCATGAGGCAAAGTGGGTATGACCCTGCTGAGGCTGCGAGACCTCAAATTTTGGAAGTAGTAGTCACCCCCTGTGAGTGGCTGGCTGAGGTGCCATCTGCTGAGGAAGTACAGAAGGTGATCCGGAGTCTGAGACCAGGAAAAGCATTGGGCAGAGATGATCTCCCAAGCGAAATGCTGAGGGAGGGTGGCGTTTGTGCACAGACTGCCCTACATGCCATCATCACAACAGTCTGGACCACTGGGCGGGTTCTGCAGGATTGGAAGGATGCCCTGGTGGTCCCCCTCTTTAAGAAGGGGGACCGCACAGACTGTAACAACTACAGGGGCATATCACTCCTCAGTGTGCCGGGAAAGGTCCTCGCAAGGATTATTCAACATCGCCTTGCCAGGCATGCTGTGGAGAGGCTTCCGGAGCCCCAATGTGGTTTCAGGAAAGGGCGGTCCTGCATAGATGCCATATTTTCTGTCCATCTGCTACATCTCTGCTTTATTGGCCTGGTCAAGACCTATGATACCATCAGTAGGCCTGGGCTCTGGGTTGTTGTTCGTGCTTTCGGAGTCCCTGACTCTTTGCTCACAATCATTAATGACCTCCATGATGGTGAGCGGGCCCGGGTAAAACTACGTGGCCGGGAGTCGGAGCCATTCCCTGTTCACCTTGGGCTGCGACAGGGATGTCCTCTGGCTCCCACATTATTTAACATCTATTTTTACTACGTAGTTCGTGAAGCCTTCGATGGCTGTACCGGAGGAATTTCCATCTGGTACAGATACAATGGGAGGATGATCATTACCCGGGTCTGGTAAAAGGGATGGCTCCCAATTGGTCAATTATGTTAAGTATGCCGATGATCTGGTGATTGCTGCTCACTCAGAGGAGGAGTTGGAGGCACTGCTGCTGAACCTGGAGCATGCCACTAAGAGGTGGGGCCTTTCCATCAGCCCCACCAAAACTAAGCACCTACCTGAGTATTTTTGTACCATCTGACACTCCACCCCCACAACTCCCAATTGGTGATGAGGCAGTTGTGGAGAGAGTGCAGAGTTGTCCATATCTGGACAGTTTTCTCATGACTGGCTCCAGTTTGTTTTACAGCACTTCGAATCAGTCGAGTGGCATCTTTTCATCGGCTGCATAACGCTGTGTGGAAGCTACCTGCTCTGTCGCTCCACACGAAGCTTCAGGTCTTCTCGGCCATGGTCATGCCCTCCCTTCTCTACGCTTGCGAAACGTGGACCTCCCTAACGGAGCATCTTCGCCGGTTAGAAACATTTAGGCTGGCCTGCCTACGATCCATCCTGGCTGCATTGTGTGAGGAGCTCACAAATCCTTGAAAGATCCTGGGCAGTTGGAGGCAGTCGCCCTCCAGCAACAACAAAGGGCAGAGGAGCGACGCTCACAACAACAAGCGGAGCGCGGGGTGGCTTAAACACAGCAAATTGGCACAGTAGGGGGCAAAGGTGATCCATCTGCCAGTCGTCTCAGTCAGTCGACCTATGGCACCTGGGTCTGTCCCGTGACTTTCTTAATGTGCACATAGCCTGGCACTAGCGTCGTGGTGACATCACCGCCACTTAGCGGTGCATGGCGGTTGTTGTTGGGGAGCAGTAGTGCAACAGTTTGCTGCTCCATGAACCCGACCACCCACGTTCGATTCCTGCTCACGGCCAACACCGGTGACAATTTATCTGAACCGGTCCTGGGCCTCCCCTAGGTCGGCTCGACCTTAAATCAGTACCTGGTGCTGTGTGTCAAAAAAAACGTCGCCACTGGGGAGACAAAGGCGGTCGGGCGTGGTGCTGGCCACCCACTCCCTCGTGTGCCGTGGCGGCCTTCATAGGTGCTCGCTAACAGCACTTGCCCCGACAGTCTGTGAAGGCTATTCACGGGGGGAACCTTCGTCTTTGTAGATTTGAAGCTTTCGTGACTACAAGGATTCATACTCTTAGGTTTTGTCGGTAAAGTCACGTAGGTAAAAAATAAAATTAAAATTAATAAAAGTAATAATAGAAATAAAATAAATGTATTCTAAATCGCAGTGATTTATCATTTTATTTCTATTATTACTTTTATTAATTTATTTTTTACCTACGTGACTTTGCCGAAAAAACCTAAGAGTACACTTCGTCTTTGTCATCGAGTAGTGCAACAGTTTGCTGCTCCATGAACCCGACCACCCAAGTTCGATCTTAAATCAGTACCTGGTGCGGTGTGTCAAAAAAACGTCGTGGCGGCCTTCAAAGGTGCTCGCTAACAGCACTTGCCCCTACAGTCTGTGAAGGCTATTCACGGGGGGGAACCTTCGTCTTTGTCATCGAGTTGTCCGCGGCGACCCGGCGGCGTGGCCGAGTTGGCAGTTGTGTTCGGCGTTTGCCGTCGTGGCGTTTTGCCGCACAAGGGAGAAGCTTTGTTCGGGGTTCCTTACGGGGTGCAGGGGGGGGGGGGTGGCGGGGGGGGGTTTGATTGGCGGCTGGCCCGGGCTTCGTTAGTGAGGAATGCCCCCTGACCCTCGTGGTGTGGAGGGGGGGGGGCACTCCGGTTTCACCGCTCTCGCGTTTCCACGTCGCGCGTCTCTTGCGCTCTCGTTCGTATTGCTTGCCGCCTTCTCTCCGGCACCGAACGGGAGGGGGAGTCGGGGGTTCTGCCGTCGATTTAAAGGGCGGCCGAGCTCTGGCAAAAACAACGATGTGGGGGGACGCTGCTGATGCTGCTGATGCTGCTGATGCTGCTGATGCTGCTGATGCTGCTGATGCTGATGATGCTGATGATGATGATGCTGCTGCTGCTGCCACTGCTGATGATGATGATGATGCTGCTGCTGCCGCTGCTGCCGCTGCTGCTGCTGCTGATGCTGCTGCTGATGCCGCTGCTGCTGCTGCCGCTGCTGCTGCCGCTGCTGCTGCTGTTGCTGCTGCTGATGATGATGATGCTGCTGCCGCCGCCGGTGCTGCCGCTGCTGCTGCTGCTGCTGCTGCCGCCTCTCCATTGGCGACGCTGCGCAAGCAACACAAACTCCGTCGGTGTCACCGTGGCCATCAAAGAAGGATATGTGATAGGTGACATTTCGGGCTGTGGTGCTCCGTAGCAGATGCTCTTTTACGTGCTCTGATGAAGGACCATTGCCTGAAACGTCGCCTATTGTACGTAGTTGTATTTGTTTTATTGTTTTCAAGGCCACGAGCACACGGTGTTGTTGGCGAACGACGCATTGACCTTATTTTTTTAGTTCCGGAAGGCGACGTGCCGATGTGCCCGAAGCC
Source organism: Lampetra planeri (assembly GCF_965212315.1). NCBI lineage: Eukaryota > Metazoa > Chordata > Hyperoartia > Petromyzontiformes > Petromyzontidae > Lampetra > Lampetra planeri. Next base: position 6,124,819 of record NC_136158.1, read on the forward strand.
GGCCACGCACGAGTGATTTCGATAATCCGCGTGTTCAAGTTCAAGTTCATTTATTAGGTATAGCCCTGTGAGCCATTCAGCTCTTGAATCGGGTGCAACCGCAACAAACAAAAAACAAAAACATGAACAAAAAACATCTTAAAGTGAATATGTGACTAAGTGCAAACAGAAAATCCAAGAAAAGGCAGCAAAATATTGCAGAAAAAACACCGCACACCAACGCTGTGTGCAAAAATCCCAGTGGGATGCAAGTCAAACAACAACAACAACCACAAGACAGCTTAGATTAAGGCCATCAGTCTAACTCTGTACTACAACAAACAAACATGGCTAAACCAATACACTTTTCGAAATCACCAAAATAAAGCCATGAAAGCAATGAAAAAGCAATCATAGGAACTGTGACAGAATTTTCACAATAAATGGCATAAACAACATGTACTACCAAAACCCTGCAGCCATAGCTGGCTGCATGAGTCACTCCACCTTTAAGATCAGCACACTAAATCAAAACACAGGTCATACTTTGTAGCGGTCATCCGGAGCGAAACATTTTATTTTAGGTCACTGAATAGCACTGGCAGCTAGGGGTGTACAACTCCTCTAGAGCAGTTTTGAGTGAAGATCTCATAGGTAGTGTCATCTTTACCCCCCCCCCCCCTGACGCGTGGATTTGGAAACATTAACAAAGTGGGGGGGGGGGCGGCGGGGAGAGAGTGGGGGGGGAACGTGCTCCCGAGCGACGACTTCAAAGGGCGCTTTAAAAAAAAAAAACCCCGTGGTGAAACACGACCGCTGCAATTTCCACCGGGGACCGAAACAGAATGAGGAACGGCCGCCGCTGCGGACGAGAGGGAAGGCCGAGGTCGGAGGCGCCGTACCGACCGCCGAGACGGAACCACGGGCCGCGTGACGCATGGCCGGGAGGGGGGGGGGGCGGTGACTCCTCGCGGTGTCACCAGCCGGGGAGACGGAGTGGCGAAATCGTCTGGTGCGCAAGGCGGGGGCGGTGGTGGCGACGGTTCAAGGCGGGGGGGGGGCGGTGGACGCACCGTCGGGGGTCGCGAGCCGCGAGTGAGCCACGTGGCTGCCTGGGAGTCTTGCAGCCTCTGGCGAAATATTTAAGTTGTCAGGGACCAGCTGAGCTTGCAAAAAGAATACGCAGCTTACCGCATTCTCCCGTTGATACGACTCTCCTCTCCCCTCCCTCCCCCGCCCCCTCTGCCCAACATATTTTTAAAGAAAAATCTGGGGTGGTGCGTCTTGGAATGCGGTAGCTCTGTGTGTGTGTGTGCGCGCGCGCGAGTTTGTCTTTATTTCTATGGGGGAGCTGCGGTGTCGCGGCTGACTTCCTGTGCTACGGAGCCGGCGTCCCCTCGGTCGACTCGGCCTCAAATGAGCACCTGGTGCGGTGTGTAAACATCGCCACCGGGGAGACAAAGGCGGTCGGGCGTGGTGCTGTCCACCCGCCCCCTCGTGTGCCGTGCCGGCCTTCATCGGTGCTCGCTAACAGCGCTTGCCCCACAAGTCTGTTGACGCTATGGTGGAATCTTTCTATGTCTATGTGGAAGCAGTCGTGCAGTGGTTAGCACCAGTCGTGGGCCTCCTCTATGTCGACTCGGCCTCAAATGAGTACCTGGTGCGATGTGTGAACGTATCACAACGATAGACCACCACTGATGTACAGCCGCAGACCTTTTGTCAATCCACTGCCGGATGAGGGCCTCTCCATCATTGCAGGCCGCTGTGGGGCTGATTGGACCAGTGTGGAGCGTCACGGTGGCTATGAGATGTTAACTACCTCGCCTGGTATACAGGAGGTCGTGAGTTCGATCCCGACCCTGATGCCTGCTGTATATTTGGAGTTTGCGTGTCTCTCTCTCTCTCATCATCACGGTGGCTATGAGATGTTAACTACCTCGCCTGGTATGCAGGAGGTCGTGAGTTCGATCCCGACCCTGACGCCTGCTGCTGTATATTTGGAGTTTGCGTGTTTCTCTCTCTCATCATCATCACGGTGGCTGGGAGATGTTAACTACCTCGCCTGGTATACAGGAGGTCGTGAGTTCGATCCCGACCCCGACGCCTGCTGCTGTATATTTGGAGTTTGCGTGTCTCTCTCATCATCACGGTGGCTATGAGATGTTAACTACCTCGCCTTGTGTACAGGAGGTCGTGAGTTAGATCCCGACCCTGACGCCTGCTGTATATTTGGAGGTTACGTGTTTTCACTCCCTTTCGTCGCGTGGATTTTTCTCCAGGTCCTCCCGTTTTTTCCCTCCACGGTCAGAATCAACGTCAGGTGCTTAGAGTGTTTTGGCTGCTCGACATTTCCACGTGATGATGATAAGCCACCTCGTTGGGCGATCGTTTGTGGCCCAGGTCGCTCGCTGAAAAAGATCGACACAGCTCGGTGGGCCTACACTGGTAAAATAAAAATGCGGTTTAATTGTTTTTTTTTAATTGTTTCTTTCGTGGATGTGGCTACGCGCGCGCCTGCGTTCCCAGTTCAGCGCGCTAACCGTTGCCCCACTGCTCCCACGATTGTACATCTCGTGCATGAATGGCGGGGGGGGGTGTTGCTCGGCCTTGCCGTTATCGCATTCCTCCTCGCCCGTAAGCCTGGCTTCTCTTGGCGCCGCGGTGATGAATTTTAAATGAAATGTCGCACGGGTCAGAGAACCGGGCCTGCAGCAGTGGTAGCAGCAGCAACAACAGCAGCAACAGAAGCAGCAGCAACAGCAGCATCAGTAGCAATAGCAGCAGCAATAGAAGCAGCAGCAACAGCAGCATCAGTAGCAGCAGCAGCAACAGCAATAGCAGCAGCATCGGTAGCAGCAGCAGCATCAGTAGCAGCAGCATCAGTAGCAGCAGCAGCAATAGCAGCAGCACCAGTAGCAGCAGCAGCAGCAACAACAGCAATAGTAGCAGATCAGTAGCAGTAGCAGCAACAACAGCAATAGCAGCATCAGTAGCAGCAGCATCAGTAGCAGCAGCAACAGCAGCAATAGCAGCAGCAGCATCAGTAGCAGCAGCATCAGTAGCAGCAGCATCAGTAGTAGCAGCAGCAGCAACAGCAGCAATAGCAGCAACAGCAGCAGCAGCACTGGGAGGAGACCTCATCACTCATCCCTGCCTCGTCCTTCTGAAGTATTGGAAAATGACGGCAGGAAACTCCTTGACGGGAACACACTTCTTTTATTAAATCTTGACTTGTAACAATACAACGCGTGGCCTCTCTTCTTCACAATGCGCTTCTCTTGACTCTGGATTCTGTGCTGCTGGCTCTCTGTGCCTCGTGTAGACTCCGCGCCTCGGCTACACTCCTCTCTCGCCTCGTGTAGACTCTGCGCCTCTGCTACACTCTCCACTCGCCTCGTGTAGACTTTGCATCTCTCTCTCTGGCTACACCGTATGCATACTCGGCTCGTGTAGACCTTCCTCTCTCTCTGGCTACACCGTATGCATACTCGGCTCGTGTAGACCGTTCTCTCTCGCTGGCTACACACTATACATTACTCAGCTCGTGTAGACCGTTCTCTCTCGCTGGCTACACACTATACATTACTCAGCTCGTGTAGACCGTTCTCTCTCGCTGGCTACACACTTATACCTTACTCTCCTCTACTCTCCATTACTCTCCATTACTCTCCTCTCCTCTCCATTACTCTCCATTACTCTCCTCTCCGGGCTCTATCTCTGCACCTTCGTTTTCATTCTTAGATGGTTCCACTTCTGCCCCTGCTCCTCTGTGCATCACCTTATATACCCCTTCTTCCCGGGAGACGGAGCGGATGCGGACCTCAACGTCGGCACCGCTCCTCAGTTACCCAATCCCCACGCGCTATCCCTACGATCCGGTTCCGCTCAGCGCGTGTTTCCACTCCCCGACCAATCACACCGCGCTGCTACCCGATCACTCCCTCTGGGCGCGTCACCGGCACACAGCCAATCAGCAGCACTACCCCCACCCGCGCACTGACGCCTGCTCCTCCCCGTCAGCGCGCGTCACCACACACACACCCGTACATACGCGCTGGCACACGACATATACACCCAGCGCGTATCACCACTACATCACCCCCTCCCACATAGCTCGCAGCCAGCCCGGCTGCTAACAACAACCAACCGCGACGATAAAACGACAACCAACAAAAAAAAAACCCCGTAACCCCCCGAGTGTGCCCCGTAACATAACACAACAACAACAACAACAACAAGAATAACTATGTACAGATTGACAATGAACCCGAAAAGTCAACAATAACACGATACGAGCAAATTCGAAACGAACGCGCCCCACGTCCCTGCGACTACACGCAGTGACGAGGCGCTCCAACTGCCCCGACTCCTCACGAGGCAGGTCATGCAAAGTAGCACGACCTGGCGCGAGTCCGTCTGGCTGGTCCATCGTATGGGGCGGGACACTGACGACCGTCCGGCGGTTCCGGCTGCTCCAGACGGCGCGGAACGGGCCTGAAAGGGCCGGCCCCGCCGCGGAGATCCGGCCGCCGGTGATCGGCAGCTGTCAGTTCCGAGACACCTGGGAGCAGATCAGGCGAAAATACGTGTGGATCAGGCAGAGACATTTCCCCCTCTGGGTCGCCGGTCACGTCACACGCCCGGCCATCACGACACAAGGGGAGGCCATATGGAGGCGAGAACGGTTTCAGTCGGGAGGGGTGAACGTACCAACGGCGCTTTCCCCACTTTATCTGAACGCACTGGGGCCGTGCAACGCGCACGACCTCCACGGATCCCCTCCACGGTCTCAACAATTTAGGCGACGTAGCCAAGGGTGCCTGAGGGCAATGCAGCCAGGCCCTGTCACCTGGTTTCCATTCGTGCATGGACACCTTCCGTGCCCGCAACCCTTCATTAGCAATTTGGCGAGCCCGCGAATTAAGCCGCGCGGCCTCCCTCGCCTCTGTCAGCTTGTGAATATTAAACTTAATATGTTCTGCCAAATTAGAATTAGTTCGTGGAGCGGACAGGCCAAGTTGCGTTTCTATTGGCGGGTCAGCTTCCCGACCGTACATCAAATAGAATGGGGAAAACCCCGTAGCTGCATGGGGGGCCATTCTATACGCGGCAAGGACTCCCGGGACCTGCAGGTCCCAATCTACATGTGCCTCGCACACCTGCTGGCACAGCATGGAAGTCAAGGTTTTGTGGAGTCTCTCCACCATCCCGTCAGTCTGCGGGTGGTACGGGGAGGTACGCACCTTCTTGGTACCCAACAGATCGCACACCTCTTGCAACAATTTACTCGAAAAATTTTTACCTTGGTCGGTCAGCAGGCGTTCGGGAGCCCCCTTGTCCAGGACATAGCCCTGGACGAAGGCATCCGTCACAGCCGCTGCCGACTGGTTAGCGAGAGGCCACGCCATAGGCCATCGGGTAAAGTATTCGACCCCCACTAACAAATATTTATTCCCTCTCGGCGTGACTGGGAAGGGCCCCAAAATATCGAGTGCAACGAGCTCGTTGGTACGCGAGACCTGAATAGATTGCAGCGGTGGATTAGCTGCCACGGCCGGTGGTTTACGCCTGGCGCACTCAACGCACCCCTTCAGAATATGCACCACATCACTTCCCATTCCCGGCCAGTAATAGTCACGCTGAAGCAGGGCAAGCGTCTTGTTAACTCCCAAGTGCAAGAGGCGTTCGTGTGCCGCCAAGACAACCCTCTCCCTCACAGCGGAAGGCACCACGAGTGCGTTCCGCCGGGACAAACTGTCCCATTTCAATAACACGCCCTGCTCAAGTACATAGGAGCCGGTACGCTCCTGGTCCCCCTCGGGACCCCCAACCTTGCGGCGCAATGCTAGCAGCGAGCTGTCCGCCATCTGGAGGCGGCCCCATTCGCTGAGCGACAGCGAGAGCAGCGAGTCCCGACCCTGAGAGGCAGTGGAATCATCCCCGATCGGTGCGCCCGCTGTCGCAGCCAGTGCCCCCATCTCCCCCGCAAGCGTCGGTTTACAGCGCGCCGATCCCGACAAACACGCGCATTCATCACAAGGCAACAACCGCGACAAGCAATCGGCATTCGTGTGTCGCAACCCCTTACGGTACGTAGTCGTAAACTGATAGTCCTGGAGGACTTCCAACCAACGCGACAACTGGCCCGAGGGCTGGGCGACCCTCAATGAATACTGTAGCGCCGTGTGGTCCGTTCGGACTGTAAAGTGACGACCATAAAGATATGGCCTAAACTGCTGCACAAAAAAAACAATGGCAAGCAGCTCGCGACGGGTGACACAGTAGCGCTGCTCCGCCGGAGACAACACCCTACTACCGTAGGCGACAACTCTTTCGACACCCCCAACGACTTGGGATAGCACCCCCCCAATGCCCGTGTTGCTAGCATCCGTGTCCAGCAAAAAGGGACTGGCAAAATCGGGATAACACAAGGGTGGGGCACCCACCAAGGCGTCCCGGAGGGAGCGAAACGCGGCCTCCTCCTCCGGTCCCCATTTGAACTTCACTCCCTTCGCCGTTAGAGCGTGCAAGGGTTTTGCAATAGTGGCGAAGTGCTCAACGAACCGCCGATAATAAGAAGCAAACCCGATGAAACTACGCACGTCGGAAACGGACGTAGGTGTCGGCCACGAACCGACACAATCCGTCTTCGCGGGATCGGTGGAGATCCCCGAAGAATCGACAATGTGACCCAAGTATCTAACGGACCTACGAAGGAGGTGACATTTGGCCGGTTTAAATTTCAACTTAGCCGATCGCATTCGCAAGAACACCCCTCTCAATCGCCGGAGGTGTTCCTCAAACGTTTTACTGAAAACAATGACATCGTCCATATAAATCAAGCATGTATCCCACTGCAAGCCCGACAAAACCAGCTCCATAAGTCGCTGAAACGTCGCTGGAGAGGAGTGAAGTCCCATGGGTAACCGGTTAAACTGGAACAGCCCCCCTGGAGTCCGAAATGCTGTCTTAGGTTTCGACTCTTCGTCGAGCGGCAACTGCCAAAACCCCGATAACAAATCAAGAGTCGAAAAATATCGCGCACCAGACAATGCATCGAGGGACTCATCCATCCTGGGGAGCGGATACGCGTCAGCCACAGAGATCTTATTCAGGCGACGGAAATCAACGCAGAATCGCAGGGACCCGTCCTGCTTCTTAACCAGCACAATAGGCGCTCCCCACGGGCTAGAGGAGGGCGAAATAATATCGGCTTCTAGCATATCGTTAACAGCCGACTGAACATGTTCCTTCTCCACGGGACTCAGTCGGAAGGGATTTAGCCTGACCGGCGCCGCATCGCCCGTTTCATTGTGATGGTGCAACAAATCCGTGCACCCAATGTCATACTTATGTTTACTGAATACATCAGAGAATTCAATGAGCAACTCGCGCAGCGCACCCAACTGCGCCGCCGACAAATCGTCCGAGGCGGCACATAACGAATGGACCCACTCAAGGTCTTCCCTTGGCTCAACGTTCCGCGCGGGGCTCGAGCCCACCTGCGCAACCAACCCATCATCCCCAGGGACCTGCGCCGCGTGAGCCAGCACGGTGCCCTGCGGAATGACAGCTGGTCGCGACCCCGCATTCAAAACCATCACAAACGGATCCCTGTCAGCCCGCACCAAAGTGTGAGCCACCGATAAATCAAGACCCCCGACAGCCTTGTTAGAAGGACCCAAAAGCATACTCTGTCCCGAAGCCTCCCTCACCCATGGTTTCCGCAACCGGAGGGGAATCAACATCTGTGAACCCGGGGGCACTTGCACTGTCTGCGTCGCCACCGCTTGTATCGTAGCGCACGCCGTCCGAATGTCAGTAGGGCCCGTCAAAAATGAAATCCGGCGACCCGATGGCAGTTCAATGCATCGTTGATCGATAAGAATTTTAATGGGCATTTTAGCCAAAAAGTCAGTGCCCAAAAGACACGGAACTGCCAAAGAAGACGAAACGAAAACGGGTCCCGACAATTTGATATCTCCAATGCAAATGGACGCCCTAACCTGACCGATAATGCCCAACGATCCCCCATTAGCGGCGTAAAATGGCACATCCACTGGAAGCAGCGGACGACATTGGACCGGAAGAATATTATAAATGAGGTCCGATATAATAGTTGTCGATGCCCCCGTGTCCACTAACACCCTAATCTCAACCCCATCAATAGATCCCGTAACAACGGACGAACCCGCCGAAGCAGCCACAATTCTATGCCCCAATTCCGCCCATTCAATGTCTCCCTGGTCCCGGCCGAACCCCCCTCGCCGAACCGAATCCCCGAACCTTAACCGGCCCTCCTCCGCCGCAACGCGGCGTCCCATGTGTGCCGAATAAACAGGCCGAGCGTGTGAGGTGCCGCGACTTGCCGGGGATTGTAGAGATGACTTGGGCTCTCGGTCGTCGTCCAGCCGAGCTCCCATGGCGCGCTGCCGCGGAGCACGGCACCCGGACGCCACGTGGCCCCGGAGGCCGCAGTTATAGCACGTGACGAGGGTCGGAGTAGATCTTGGTTGCTCCGACTTTCGGCCCGATCGCAGAGGCGACCGGGCCCCCGGCCTCCAGTCGTCCCGTGGCGAACGCCTCCTCTCGTGGGCTGACGACTTGGGGTTCGGCGACCACCAACCCCGGGGCTGCGACGACAGCAGCGTTGCAACCAACGCCTTGCTTCCGTTGTAGGGCCTCGTGCGCTTGAATACTCGTGGCGACTCTCAAAGAAGAAATATCAATCTCGTCAGCTGTGTTGATAGGGACCCCCAGGTCCTGCGCCAATTTGAGCAGCTGCTCCAAAACCATCGCGTCTTGGCCCTCCTCGTCCATCCGAGGGAACGCAGCATCAGCAAGAGCCAGCAACGCCGTGCGATAGGCCAGCGCGGTCTCCGTGGCCGCTTTCCGTCTTGCGTAGAACTGATGGCGGCACGTAGAGGGAGGCCCGTAGACCCTGGCCAACAAACCCAGCGCATCCTTCAGCGTGGAGCGGTCCGACTTCCGTGCAGCCCTGAAGGCCGCGAGCGCATCGTCGTCCAGCATGGCGGGCAATGCCCGCAGCGCCGTAGCATCGGACCACGCTGACATCTCTTGATGCGCCAAAAACCTTCGCTGAAATTGGCCCCAGTCTCCGCCTTCCGCCTTGAAGGCTGACAACGTGGGCAGGCGCTGCTGAAAAATGAAGTCATCCGCCTCGTGGTTCCTCTCCGCCTGTCCGTCGGTGCCTAAGATGGCGGCTCCAGCAGCAGACGTAAGATGGCGGACCCCCTCGCGCGCTGATGACGTCGATGCGCGCGCTTGGGAACCCACCACCACGTGGCGCTCGCCGTTCCCGCCAAAAGTAGGCCGAGGCGCAATGGCGGGAATCCCCCATTCGTTTTGGCGGGAATCTGCGGGGCGACCTTGTAAAATGTCCCCCACCGTCCCCGCTCCTCCCGACGAGCTGATCTCCGCCAAGATGGACGCGGCGGCGAGCAGCAGCTCCGCCAGTCGGGAGTGCACCTCACGAAGCCCGGCGTCTGTCCCCGGTCGCTCGGCCGGCGCCGTCGACGGACCCTGCAGCGTGGGCAAGTCCTCTTCCTCACCCCCCGCCACCAGCGGCCCCGAGTCGTCCAGGTCTTCCTCGCGGTCAATCCCGTGGGTCCTACGGGTCTTCCTCGTCTCCATACTTGGAAGCCCGTTTCACTTCTGACGCCAGATGAAGTATTGGAAAATGACGGCAGGAAACTCCTTGACGGGAACACACTTCTTTTATTAAATCTTGACTTGTAACAATACAACGCGTGGCCTCTCTTCTTCACAATGCGCTTCTCTTGACTCTGGATTCTGTGCTGCTGGCTCTCTGTGCCTCGTGTAGACTCCGCGCCTCGGCTACACTCTCCACTCGCCTCGTGTAGACTTTGCATCTCTCTCTCTGGCTACACCGTATGCATACTCGGCTCGTGTAGACCTTCCTCTCTCTCTGGCTACACCGTATGCATACTCGGCTCGTGTAGACCGTTCTCTCTCGCTGGCTACACACTATACATTACTCAGCTCGTGTAGACCGTTCTCTCTCGCTGGCTACACACTATACATTACTCAGCTCGTGTAGACCGTTCTCTCTCGCTGGCTACACACTTATACCTTACTCTCCTCTACTCTCCATTACTCTCCATTACTCTCCTCTCCTCTCCATTACTCTCCATTACTCTCCTCTCCGGGCTCTATCTCTGCACCTTCGTCTTCATTCTTAGATGGTTCCACTTCTGCCCCTGCTCCTCTGTGCATCACCTTATATACCCCTTCTTCCCGGGAGACGGAGCGGATGCGGACCTCAACGTCGGCACCGCTCCTCAGTTACCCAATCCCCACGCGCTATCCCTACGATCCGGTTCCGCTCAGCGCGTGTTTCCACTCCCCGACCAATCACACCGCGCTGCTACCCGATCACTCCCTCTGGGCGCGTCACCGGCACACAGCCAATCAGCAGCACTACCCCCACCCGCGCACTGACGCCTGCTCCTCCCCGTCAGCGCGCGTCACCACACACACACCCGTACATACGCGCTGGCACACGACATATACACCCAGCGCGTATCACCACTACACTTCCACTTGGCATTGGGAAGATGGCTCCCAATGCTCTCGTCGTCAACGTCGTGATGCTGGCCATCACGATGATTACTGATGGTTATTAATAATGATGATAATAAAGGATGAATGTTTTCAGTCTAAGGCAAGCAAAACTCGAAACGTTCGACGATAACTGCGGTCTTAAATAAATATATGTAATGAACGACGTTTCAGGCAACGGCCCTTATTCATAGTAACAATGAAAATAAATTATGTAAAGCTACGGACACAGAATTATAGATTTGATTGTGTCTTTTGGATGTGATGTGCGCCGGGTTTAGTTGCCGGATGATGATGATGACTGTGCTAGAGACATGGAGTGGATAATACTGGTAGGAACCTCCTGGTTAGACCAGCCCACAGGGGATTATTCTGTCCGTCCGTCGTGCATCCAAAAATGGGAGGGGTTGGGCTGGGTGGGGAGGGACTGGGTGGGGAGGGGCTGGGTGGGGAGGGACTGGGTGGGGAGGGGCTGGGTGGGGGGTGGGAGGGGTGGGGCTGGGTGGAGAGGGGCTGGTCACCCCGTGGTGCCCATATAAAGCTCAATGTTTAACCTACTCACGCCGGCTTGTGCCCGCCCTCACAGTCGGGCATATTTGCGGAAAACACCACGCCGCCGTTGACCCTGGCCATTGACCGAGCAACCCAACATTCCTCTCAGCTCCCTCCGCAGGAATGTGTTAAGAGTCGGATAATACTTCACTTGTTTACACTGATGACCAGTTTTTGTTTCACAAATTGGCACACGGATTTATTTATTTGTCGTTCTATTCAGGCCACAGTGGTGCTATTATTGTCGGCGAATGTTCCGAGTGTTGTTCATTGTGCATGCGCAACGATGCCTACACAGCAGTGGCAGCAAATCATCTTATGATTACTTTTGATGTACGATTGATGGTGATGATGACGATGGACACAGTCCTGCCCTTCCCTCTGAGCTGGAAATGGAACTAATCACCGTGGAGGTGAAAATGACTGTGGTGATAGTGGTAGTGGTGGTAATGGGTTCGGTCGGTTGTGTAGCGGTAAGCGCTACGCTGCCCTACGAACTCGGCGACCCGTGTTCGATTCCCGCTCACGGCCAACACCGGGTGACGATTATCTGAACCGGTCCTGGGCCTCCCGCAGGTCGGCTCAGCCTCAAATGAGTGCCCGGTGCGATGTGTAAATATCGCCGCTAGGGAGACAAAGGCGGCCGGGCGTGGTGCTGGCCACCCACCCCCTCGAGTACCCTGCCGGCCTTCATAGGCGCAGCTCGCTAACAGCACTTGCCCCAACAGTCTGTTAAGGCTACACGGGGGAACTTTGCCTTTGTGCTGGGGGTACAACGTCACCCGCGCCCTTGTGTGCCAATAACGGCGCTCGCTAACAGCACTTGCCCCGACGGTCTCTGCAGTCTACGCCGAGGATCTTTGTCTCCGATGGGCTTCGTGAAACCCCGACTGGGACTCGAACCCACGCCCTGCCGATCTCGAGAGCCACAACCCCGCGCCGCCTTTGTGCCCCCATTTCCATGCGGCACGGACGCTGATCGTGCCCGCGAGCGGGCGGGCGGACGGGCCGTCCTTGTAGCGCCATCGATTCCCCCTCTCTCTCTCTCCCCCCCCCCACGTTCTGCCGTGCGTCATCTCTCGTCATCTCCCCAGGCAGGGGTCGGAGGGCGCGGGGTTCTCCTCACCCTGCCAGACCCACCCACCCCCCCCACCGTGGAGACGTAACGGAGCATGCGTGAGCGAGCGCGCGTACGTGCCAGATCGTACGTGACAGAGCGTACGTGCCAGATCGTACGTGTGCGTACGTGTGCGTACGTGGCAGAGCGTACGTGGCAGAGCGTGCGTGGCAGAGCGTATGTGTGCGTGTGTGCCAGAGCGTACGTGATAGATCGTACGTGGCAGAGCGTACGTGCCAGAGAGTACGTGACAGAGCGTACGTGCCAGATCGTACGTGACAGATCGTACGTGACAGAGCGTACGTGACAGAGCGTACGTGACAGAGCGTACGTGACAGAGCGTACGTGACAGAGCGTACGTGCCAGATCATACACATGCGTACGTGTGTACGTGCCAGATCGTACGTGTGTGTACGTGTGCGTACGTGCGGGCGATTTGGCCGCTTCTTGGATACGTGCCTGCCTACGTGCTGCCGTACTGATGGATAAAATGCAATGCTCAGCGTTTTCCACCTCCCTTCTCCCCCCCCGCCATCACCCCGGCCCCCTCTCTCACTGCCCCCTCCTGCTCTTTCCAAAATCTCCCTCTCACTCTCCCTCCACTGCTGGCTCCCTCCTCCTTTCTCTCTCTCCCTCCTCCCTCCCTCCCGCTATCTCCTTCTGTCCCACTCTCACCCTGCCTCCCTTCCTCCTCCTCTGCCCGCCCCCCCCCCTTGCTCCCCGTCCCCTGCCCCGCGCTCTCTCCTCCCCCATCTCCCCCCCTCCTTCCCCTCCTGGCTGGTGCAGTCTGTTGACCTTCATTCGCTCCGATCCCATTGCTCCGACCGCTCAGCGACTGCTCTCCTCCGTTCTCCTCCGCTCATCGGCGCAGCGTACTTGCGGGTCGACGAGCGTTGCCGGTCAGTGTGTGTTGCGTCATCCTCGTCATCCTCGCCATCGTTGTCATTGCGGATATCATCATTGTTATCGAGATCAATATTAGCATCATCATCATCGTTGTTGTTGTCGTCAAGGTTCTGATCTTATTATCACGATCGTGATTGCTGCATCGTCAAACGTGACCAATTCGCTGTCTCGCGATGCCACAATCCATCTGGTGCCTGCACGCGTGCCGACCTCCGTCGCTCCATCTCCGCGCTGGTCGTGCTCTCGGGCGCCGGTCACTCCGTCGACGCGATCGCACGATCGGCATTGTCGTCGTCGTCGCCATCGTCGCCACCGTCGCTATCGTTAATCCCCCGCCACCGTGTAACAATGTCGTGACGCGCGAGAGCGTGCATGACGTGCTTCTGCCAAGCGAACGGGAGGCGGAGTCGTTCGGTCTCTGTCCTCGGATGAACCTCGCGTGAGTGTTAACCCCTTCGGAGTGCTGGGGATTTAATTCGCTACCTTCCTTCGAGAGCTCGCTTCAATCGGTTCAAACGAAGCTGAGCTTAAATTCCTGTAATCGAAACGGCGTCTCATTTTTCAAACGTATTTTTGCAAACCTGTTTTTCCCCTGTGTCGTTCCACCGGTTGCTATCGGCGTCGCATCGCTAAGCCGATGTCCAGCCGCATCTCGCAGAGCGCCGCAACTCTCCGCGGAAGCGGATAACGTAGAGCTACCTCTGAGATGCCTTCTTCAAGTGACGCTCTAGACCACGCTGCTCGGAGCAGCATTTTTCCCACCCGCTCTGCCGCTCCAATTAGCACGGTTGGCTACGTACGGCGCGGAAGAAGTTCCACGTGCATACATACATGCATGAGAGCGTCAATATATTGTTTAATCGCTGGAGCCGGGATTTTGGTCCAAATTAAGTGCTGGTCCGAAGTTGATATGACGGGGGAGATTTTTGTGCAGTCATTGGTTAAACTATTAAAATTACTATTTTTTTTACCAGGTAAGGCCCCACTGAGCTATGTAGCGCTTTTTCAGAAGCGACCTGGCCACCACAGAGGATAGCTCGACGAAGCGGCTTGTCGCGTGGAAATTTATACCCGGAGCACATTGCTCAACGTGGAGGGAAAAACCGGGTGACCCGGAGAAAAATCCACGTGACCACAGGGAGAGAGACGCAAACTCCAAATATACAGCAGCAGGCGTCAGGGTCGAGATCGAACCCACGACCTCCTGTAATACCAGGCGAGGTAGTTAACATCTCCTAGCCTCCGCGGCGTCCTCATCACGGGCAGCTGACACCTGGGTTTGAGCCCAGGATCGCCGCAATGTTGTTTGGACAAGATTATCGGTTATGTTGTGTCGTCTTATTTTAGCTGTGCGACAGAAACCGGAGAACCCGGATGAAACCCGTGCAGAACAGGGGTGGGGAGAACGTACAACACTCCACGCACAAAGTTGCCCGCGACGCGGATCGAACGCTGCGAGGCACGAGCGTTTCCGTTGTGCACAATACCCGCCGCCCTGCAGACCTGCCGAACTTGCATCGGAAATATTCTGCGCGTGCTGGGGGGTAGGGGGGGGGGGAGCGGTGGCGCAGTGGTCCGAGCACTGCGCCACGAACCCGTCCAAGCCACAGTTAAATTCCCCGCCCGCGACCAAATATCGGTGGCAAATGTTTAGACCGGTCCTGGACCATCACCCGGGTCAACTCAACCTTAGCTGAGCGCCTGGCGCGGTGTGTATTAAACATGAGCACTGGGGAGACAAAGCTGGCCGGGCGTGGTGCTGCTGGCCACCCACCCACCTCGTGTGCCGTGCCGCCCGTTTAACAGGCGTCGCGAACGGCGCTTGCACCCAGCAGCCCGTGACAGGCGACACGGGGGTGGGTGGGACCCTCCCGTTGTCTCTGTTGCAGGCGGTGACCCCGCACAGGGATGACGACAGCGATGGACTCCGCTCACGCCACCTCGCAGTTCCAGGCCCAGGTTCAGCTGGAGATCGAAAAGTCCATGGACCATGAGCTCAAGAAGCTGATGCACACGTGCAGCAAAGACCAGCTGGAGGTAACTCAAAACTCGACTCGAAATAATTTTTATTTTGCCAGGTAAGGCCCACCGAGGTGTGTATAAAGCTCTTTTTAAAGAAGCGACCTCGCCACGAGTGACGGCTCTTGAGGGCCGTGCCCACCACCGTCTCCAGCTGGATCACGTTGAGGCCCCCCCCCCCCCCCGTCCAGGGTCTGCGCGGTGTGGGAATGGGAATCGTCGGAATATTTTTTGACACTGCAGGAGGATTTCGACGAGCACTACGAAGCTCTTTTTCACCAGGTGCCCAGTAGCGCGGGGGGACGGGGGGCCAGAATGTCACGCCAACGACAAACACGATAGGAGTGTAAACTGCAGGAAAGGTAAACTCATCACTTGAAAAAGATATATTTACAAATAAAAGTTAAACAAATCTATCTTGCCACTGGAGCTATTAGCTTACCTTTCAGAAGGGACCCGGCCACAAATATATAGCTCGGCAAAGTAGCCCTATCATGTGGGAATTTAAAGCAAAAAAATTATCAAAGTAATAGAGACGCATGTCAATAAATGTGGAGGGACAAACCGGAGGACCCGGAGAAAAAACCACACTCCCACGGGGAGAAAAACACGCAAACTCCAAATACACAGCAGGCGTGAGGGTCGCAGTCGAACCCAGGACCTCCTGCATACCAGGCGAGGTAGTTAACATCTCGCCACCGCGGCATAACGAGTCTCCCCCTCCCACAGCGGTGGCCCTACGGGACGCGGGGGGTCACGGGGGGTCGCGCCAGCTGGGCCGCCCGCCGCTGTGGACAGAGCACCACACAGAAACAACAAAATGGTTTTGCAACTGTGGGCCATGCGGGAATGGGGTGGTCTGCGTGTGCCTCCGAAGTTCGAGCCCCGCTTACGACCGACGATGGTGGCAGACGCTGTCTTTCCGACAGCCCTGTTCTTCACCTGAGGACGGCTGCTTGCATTGTGGCCGAAACGTCGTGAGAATTGTATTTTATTGTGTTTTATTTTTATTATTTTATGATGTTTTATTATTATTTTATGATGTTTTATTATTATTTTATTATGTTTTATTTTTACTATTTTAATGTTTTATTTTTATTATTTTATTATTTCCCTTCTACGTGACTTTACCGAAAGAACCAAGAAGATGAATCCCTGCAGTCACGAAAGCTTTAAATCGAAATCTAATGGTGGCAAATACATAAAACGGTCCTGTGCCACTCCTCGTTCGACTCGCCCTCAAATGAGTACCTGTTTGCGGTGTGTAAACACCGCCATTGGGGAGACAAAGGCGGTCGGGTGTGGTGCTGGCCAGCCATCTCCCCTCGTGTTGCCGTTCCGGCCTTCGTACGTGCTCGCTGATAGCACTTGCCCCAACAGCTTTTTAAGGTTATACGGGGGATCTTTGTCTTTCTGACAGGTGCAAGTGGCACGGCAGAGGTCGCAAACGGGTTTTGATTCCTTACCCGTACCCGTACCCAGCCGCACCAGGGTCGCAAACGGGTACCCGTACCCTACCCGATACCCGGCTACCCGTACCCAGCCGGGTATCGGGTAGGGTACGGGTACCCGATTGCGACCTCTGGGATGAAGCCATGTTGCAGGCGTGGGTGGGTTGATTCTAGGAACTTGAATTGTGAGAAGAGACAAGACGTTGGGAAATGAGTGACAAACGGTGACTCACCAGTGACTCACGGTCTACCCGATTCCGGCCGCACCAGGGTCGCAAACGGGTACCCGTACCCGTACCCGGCCGGGTAGGGGTAGCCGGGTATCGGGTATGGTACGGGTATCGGGTACCCGGTTGCGACCTCTGTGGCACGGCGTTTGGCACGCGGCGCTATGAACCCCGCGACCCGAGTTGGAGTCCTGCCCGCGACCGACAGCGGCGGCGCGAACATGTTGAATGGGTCCCGTGTCTCTCCCCGGTCGATCGGCCTTCAATCAGTACCTCGTGACAAATGCGGCCGTGCGTGCTGCTGGCCGCCCACCCCCTTCGTGCGCGAATCCGGCCTTCATCAGCGCACGCTTAACAGCACTCGCCCCAACGAGTGTGCTGAGGCTACGCGCGGGGGATATCTTTGCCCCCCCACCTCCCCTTTCGCGTTGACGTCTGTCTTGATTTGTGTTTACGCAGATGATCCCGTTCAGCCGGTTTCCCCGGCTATTTTACTGGGCAGGTGGATGGCATCTAACAAAAGAAAGGGAGCCCCACAATCATTAAAAGAACATCAGCGTCGCTGAGAACGGGCGCAGCAGGGGAGAGGGGTGTTAGCACGTGACTCTCCGAACCTAACCGCACGAATACTATTTCTGCTTTTGCGGGGTCAGCGCCCGTGGCTCAAGGGTGCTGGCTGTGGGAGCCGGTCAGCTCGACTGAGCGGGCGAGCGGATAGGAGAACATTTGGCGCGTTGCTCAACGCGCGTGCACGCTGCAGTTGAGTCGTTTGGGGTTTGACCGCAGATTCAGGCCGTGACTACTTGCGCTTGGTTGCCCAGTTGAAGCCTCGCCGAGTCTCAAGACTCCTGGGGGTTTTTTTCGGGAGGGTCCTGCCAAGGTTTTCACAGCAGAGGGGGTCGATGTTGTTGCTGCTGTGCGATCCCAATTGAGTAACTTGCAGGAAATGTGTGGGCATTGGTGATGTTTTGGCCGATACCGGTTACACGTGGTTTTAGGGGGTTTTTTTTGTTCGCTACGGCAGGAAGTCAGAGAACCCGGAGGAAACCCACACAGGATGGGGAGAGAACACACAAACTCCGCACGCTTTCTCACAGACAAAGATACCCCGTGTCGCCTGAACAGGCTTTTGGAGCGGGTGCTGTTGGCGAGCACCTATGAAGGCCGGCAGCTCGATATGAGCACCTGGTGCGGTGTGTAAATCACCCGCACTGGGGAGACAAAGGTGGTCGAGTGTGGTGCTTGCCACCCAACGCCCTCGTGTGCCGTGTCAGCCTTCGCAGGCGCTGCTTGTTAACAACACTTGCCCCAATAGTCTGCTAAAGGCTATACGGGGGATATTTGGCTTTGTGTAACCTCTGTGTGTGTGTGTGTGTTAAACCCAAAAAAAGAATGTTAAATAATGTAGGAGTCAAGATGACATCCGTGTATGCACTCAAACATGAACAGATTAAGGCTGCAACTGCCTGCCACGTAAATTTCCCCTGACCTTCCCGCCATGACGAAGGTCCTTCGTGATTGTGAGCATGGGTCCGGGATCCCGAAAGCATGAAGAATAACCCAGAGCCCTGGTCTATTGATGGGTAGGCCTTGACCAGGACAGTAAAGCAGAGATGTAGAGATGTGCGTGTTATACCTCTGTGTGGTGTGTGTGTGTGTGACCTCTGCGTGTGTGTGTGTAACCTATGTGTGTGTAAGACCTCTGTGTGTGTGTGACCTCTGTGTGTGTGTGACCTGTGTGTGTGTGTGACCTCTGTGTGTGTGTGTGACCTCTGTGTGTGTGACCTGTGTGTGTGACCTCTGTGTGTGTGTGTGTGACCTCTGTGTGTGTGTGTGTGTGTGTGTGACCTCTGTGTGTGTGTGTGTGACCTCTGTGTGTGTGACCTCTGTGTGTGTGACCTCTGTGTGTGTGACCTCTGTGTGTGTGACCTCTGTGTGTGTGACCTCTGTGTGACCTCTGTGTGTGTGTGACCTCTGTGTGTTGCTGCAGGCCGTTCAGAGGGACTTCAATGGGTTCCAGAAGCTGTTCCACCGCTTCCTTGGGGAGAAGGGGCCGTCGCTCAACTGGGAGAAGATCCAGCGCCCGCCCGAGGGCTCGGTGCGTCAGGGCACGCGACACCCAGTCACACACCGCCTTACTTCCAGCCACACTCGGACACACCGCGTTACACCCAGTCATACCACGCTACACCCAGCCACACCCAGCCACACGATACCCAGTCACACCGTCTTACTTCCAACCACGCTACACCCAGCCACACCCAGCCACGCTACACCCAGCCACACCCAGCCACACGACACCCAGCCACACGACACCCAATCACACCGCCTTGCTTCCAGCCACCTACACCCAGCCACACCCAGCCACAAGACACCCAGTCACACCGTCTTACTTCCAACCACGCTACACCCAGCCACACTCGGCCACGCGACACCCAGTCACACCACGTTACATCCCGCCACGCTACCGTCATCATCACCGTCGTGATTGTTATCGCTACCGCCCTTAGATCGAGCCGTACGAGAGTATCCGCAGCCGGCAGCTGCCCTCGGACCTGGCGTCGCTGCTCAACAAGCTGGTGGTGGTGAAGCTCAACGGCGGCCTGGGCACCAGCATGGGCTGCAAGGGCCCCAAGAGTTTGATCGGCGTGCGCAGCGACAACAACTTCCTGGACCTCACCGTGCAGCAGATCGAGGTGAGGCGGGGGTGAGGCCAGGGTGAGTGTGGCGGTGAGGCGAGGTGGTGGCGAGTGCGGTGGCGAGTGTGATGGTGAGGTGGTGGTGAGTGTGGTGGTGAGCGTGGTGGTGAGCGTGGTGGTGAGTGTGGTAGTGAGTGTGGTGGTGAGGCAAGGGTGAGTGTGGTGGGTGAGTGTGGTGGGTGAGTGTGGTGGTGGTGAGTGTGGTGGTGGTGAGTATGATGGTGGTGAGTATGATGGTGGTGAGTATGATGGTGAGTGTGGTGGTGAGGATAGTGGTGAGTGCAACAGTGAGGAGAGGCGCGACGGTGAAAGCTGGCGACACGACACAAACCGTGCGTGCTCCCACCTCTTCCAAGACGCCTGGCCAGCATGGAAGAGTAGGCCAAATGCCACCTAGAGAG
Source organism: Lampetra planeri (assembly GCF_965212315.1). NCBI lineage: Eukaryota > Metazoa > Chordata > Hyperoartia > Petromyzontiformes > Petromyzontidae > Lampetra > Lampetra planeri. The sequence continues at coordinate 6,144,775 of NC_136158.1, forward strand.
GGGCTCCCTAGAAAGCTCCCCGTAGTCGGCGGAGACCCATCCGCCGGCAGTGGCACGAGCCGGAAATTGCGAGGGCTTGCGCCCGTTGACCCCGGCGGGGTGCGAGCGGCACGGCAGGGCGCTGGGTTGACCCGCGACTTTCTGCGCTTGCGCCGTCGTTCCGCGCTGCAGCACCTCAACAAGACGCACAAGAGCGAGGTTCCGCTGGTGCTGATGAACTCTTTCAACACGGACGAGGACACGCAGAAGATCCTGCAGAAGTACGGCCACTTCCAGGTCAAGATCTACACCTTCAACCAGAGCAGGTGCGTCGCTCGCCCACCAGCAGGAAGCAGTGTGCGTATCTGTCTGCGTACGTGTGTGCGAGTGCGTCTGTACGTGCATCGAGGGGGCTGAACGGGCGCGGCACGGGCTAGAGAAGAGATGGAGTGATGTGGTACAGGAGGACGTGGAGCTCAGTGGATTTGCCGATGACTGGTATCAGCGGTGTCAAGATCGGCCTCTGTGGAGGAGGCTCGTGAAGGACGCTACTGGGCAGTTGGAGGCAGTCGCCCTCCAACAACAACGGAGGGCGGAGGAGCGACGCTCACAACAACGAGCGGAGCGCCGGGTGGCTCAGGTGGTGCATCAGCCAGTCATCTCGGTAATCTCGGTCAGTCGACCCGTGGCACCTGGGTCTGCCCCGTGACCTCCTGCCAGCGGGCGTTCGACACTTCACGTGGCCTCAAGGTGCACATGGCCTGGCACAAGCGTCGTGGTAACGTCACCGCCACTTGGTGGCGAATGGCGGTTGTTGTACGTTGCCGTGTCCGTGTGAGCTCGTACGTATGTGTACGAGAGACCGTGTGTGTGCGCGCGTGGCGGTTGCGCAGCGGCGACTGGAGTTCGAATCCCGCTCACTGCTAGCACGGGCCCTCCCCCAAGCCGACCTCGGCCTTGACATGAGAACTGACGGACAAGACGCACTCCTTAGCAGTAGGCCGGCCGCGTGTGCGTCTGATGGGATGTGGAAAAAGAAAACGTTATCTTTCATGACTCGTTAATGGAGCTCGTTACGAAACTGCCGACTCCCGTGACCCCCCCCTCCTCCTCCCCGCACCCTCCTCCTCCTCCCCGCGCCCGCACCCCGGCGTTGGCACCTTTGGACCCGCGTGAGAGCGACGGTGCCCCAGCGTGTGGCGCAGGCCTCCTCGGAAAGCAACTCCAGGCGTGTGGCACAAAGTACGGCGAGCGATCGCTGGCGGGCATGGTTGGGGGGGGGTGGCGAGCGGTAGTGGCTACGAGCCCGGGTACCCGAGTTCGCATTCCCGCTCAAGGCCAACACCTGTGACGTTTATCTGAACCGGTCCCGGGCCTCCCCTAGGTCGACTCAGCCTCAAATGAGTACCTGGTGCGGTGTGTAGTAAACATCGCCACTGGGGAGACAAAGGCGGCCGGGCGTGGTGTTGGCCACCCAGCCCCCTCGAGTGCCGTGCCGGCCTTTGTAGGTGCTCGCTAACTGCACTTGCCCCAACAGTCTGTTAAGGCTACACGGGGGATCTTTGACTTTGGGGGGGTGGGGTGGGGGGGGCACCCTGTTAATCTATTACCATGGTTACTGTGTAATCGCTCCAGTCGGGAGATGAACTCGGGTGTAATAATCCACGGTAAGACGGCAGCGCCCGCTGCGTTAGTAACTTGATCTTTAATTGGTATTGCACCTGCATTAAATCCCTAAATAGCGACAACAATCTTGATGGGTAGTCATCTTTGGGCGCTTGGTGACGCCCGCGTGAACTCCCCCTGCCTCTCAAAACATCCCCGCGTCGCGTCTCAAATCATTTCGAGAGGAGGGGGGCACCCCCTTGGGTAGCTGTCACTGTGTGGCATAGAAAGTGGCTCGGATGCCGGTCTGCGAGCGGGCATCGGGTCTACCAGGGGAGAGGGCGGCGAACGCTGCTTCGTGGTTTCGCCTTGGGCAACTCCGGCACATGGCCGGCGAGCGGGCATCGATCTGACGGGAGGAAAGGCCGATGACCCTTTCCCAAAAGGACTGCAGCCGTAGCGTCCTCGCACTCGTTTGACTCGGCCGGCCGTTTGACAGTCGCGGCTCGGGCTCGCGTACTGGGCTGACTTTTCTCCGAGTAGGTGGAGGTCAGCTGGTTTGCGCCCTCCCCCCCCCCCCCGTGCGTGTGGAAACGGCGGTTTGCAAACGCGCCGAGCTGTTTGCGAACTCGTCTCACTGCCGCCGCCCTATTCCTGGCGCCGTGACATTTCCTGCAGTTATTCCGGGCGCTTCGCACTCGTCGTCCCGGAATAAACCGCACGGCTCACTCCGGGAGCGGCTGGGGGTCAGGTCGGACGCGCTCCCTCAACCCCCGCCTCCCCGCTCGCCCCTCCTCCACACCTGCCCCCGCACGCCCCTCCTCCACCCCGCCCCCCCCACGCGCGCTCTCCCCAAGGTCACCTTGCGTCCCGCTGGTCGTGTGGCAACGGCACGTAAGCCAGGGGCCCGGTTTCTGACGCGCAGTCGCAACAACGACAACAACAAAAGCTGCTGCCGCTGCTGCTTCTTGTTCACGCGGCCGCCGGATGTTCATGTAGAGAGGACAACGGCCGTGATTTTCTTTTGTTTTTAGCGTGGAGGTGGTTGACGAAGCCGTGCGGTCGCGTCAGGAGCAAACGGCATTGTGGTCTCTGCGATTACGCGTCAGGAGCCACCTTCGCGTTTCTATGTTCCATGGTTCCGTTCGTTCTGCGTGGCCGCGGCGGCGGCGGCGGCGGCGGTGACCACAGTCGCTGCACAGAGTTTATAATCTCCCGTTTGTGCTTTGTCGTAGTCGTCATCACCATCGCCACCACCGAGTGTCCGCATCTGCTGCTTGGCATGGGTTTGCGTGGTTGCGGTTCGGGATGTGGGGGGGGGGGTTGGTAGGGGCCCAGAAGCTTCACGGAAGATTTGAACAACAACAAAAATAAAATGAAATCGCGTAACGCTCACCTAATGAGTCCCCGCCTGACCCTCGCGATTCCAGCTTTTACACGACGGAGTGAGAAGCCCGTCGCTGTTCGTCGACTCCCCGATGAATCTCACCCTGCACCACACGCTCCCCCTCCCCCGTCACCCCCCCCCCTCCCCCCAGAGCACCGGCCTATCCACTGTATCATTTTGAGATGGGACTCGCGGTTAATTGATTTCGGGGCCAATAAGCCGAATCGCCGGGCCAGAGGGAACACAAATTCATCGGTTCACGTGAACTACTTTCAGATGGAACATGAGTCGTTGAAACTGCTGGTGGAGCGGTCCGGGAGGCGTTCACCGGACAAACGCACGCGCGCGTTCAAACACACACACGCGCACAAATACACATACACGTACAAACACACACACACGTGCACAAACACGCACACGCGTGCACAAACACGCACACGCGTGCACAAACACGCACACGCGTGCACAAACACACGCGCACAAACACATGCGCACAAACACACAAACGCACACACGCGCACAAGCACACACACGCACACACACGCGCGTACAAACACACACGCGCGCACAAACGCACACGTGCACAAACACACGCGCGCACAAACACACACACGCGTGCGCATACGTACGCGTGTGTGTGTATTTCCGTGCGTACACAAACGCGCGTGTGCACCAGCACGTACGCACGCACGTGCAGACGCACGCATGAGCCGCTTATTTTTAAAAAAGGGGACGGACGGCGGGCGGCTCGATGAAGATCGCTGACCCCAAAATAAAGGGGCAGCGAGAGACGCGGACGGAGGCCACTCCCTGCCGAGCGGTCTAAACGTGGCAACGGCAGAGAGGGCACGGGGATAAGAATAGTCGCCACCCCCCCCCTCCACCCCGTGCCACAGCCACGCCGCCTGGGTCACGCCAGCGCCGTTCCGCGGGGGAGGGGAGCAATCACAACGTCTCGTGCCCCGGTTTCCCCGTCCTGGTGGAATCAAACTTATTTCTGTCCGAATCGTAGTTCTAAATCCATTCCGCGTGCCTTTTAGCCGATGTCTCGCTCTCCCTCTCTCTCTCTCTCGTGTGTTCCTCTATTCCTCATCGGTGTCCTGTATCTGCTGTCCCCCACTCTGTGTCCCGTGTCTCGTGTCCTGTGTCCCACGCATTTTCCCTTTGTCCCGTAATCTTCTCTCTCGCGTCCCGCATCCCGTCTCCGTACCGTACCCTGCGTCTCCCGCCCACGCCCCCCTCTCCGTCTCCTGCATCTCTCGCCTCTCGCCCCGATCCCCTCCATCTCACGTCAATGTCCCTCGTCCTTGTCCTCTGTCCCTTCTCCTCCCCGCGTCTCCCCCCCCTCCTCCGTACCACGTGGCGTCGCCACGTCTCCCGACCCCGTCTCCCCCCTCCCGTGACACCTCCCGCGTCTCCCCCACCGCCCCCCCCCCCTCCCCAACCGCCCAGGTACCCGCGCATCAACAAGGAGACGCTGCTGCCCGTGGCGGAGAACGTGTCGAGCGCGGGCGGCGCCAACGAGGCGTGGTACCCGCCGGGCCACGGCGACATCTACGACAGCTTCCGCAACTCGGGCCTGCTGGACAAGCTGCTGGCGCAGGGCAAGGAGTTCCTGTTCGTCTCCAACATCGACAACCTGGGCGCCACCGTCGACCTGCACATCCTCAACCACCTGGTGAACCCGCCCAACGGCAAGCGCTGCGAGTTCGTCATGGAGGTCACCGACAAGACACGCGCCGACGTCAAGGTTGGTCGCGTGTGCGTGTGTGCATGTGTGCACGCGCGCATGTGTACGTGTGTGGGGAAGCGGTAGTGTTAGTAGCGGTTAGCGCTACGCTGCGCTTGGAACCCCACTACCCGAGTTTGCATTCCCGCTCACGGCCAACACCGGTTGACGATTATCTGAACCGGTCATGGGCATCCCCTAGGTCGACTCGGCCTCAAATGAGTACCTGGTGCAGAATGTAAACATCGCCACCGGGGAGACAGAGGCGGCGAGGCGTGGTGTTGGCCACCCACCCCCCTCGTGTGCCGTGCCGGCCTTCATAGGTGCTGCTACTCGCTAACAGCACTTGCCCCAACAGCCGCTTGAGCCGGCACCACCGAGACGTTGGCTTACCGATTTTTTTTTTGCCGCGTTCCGTCGACTCGAAACGGAGAGCCGCCGACTCGCATAAAAGCCACCGGCAAACTCGGAGGTCAGGCGGCTCGGAGGTCGAAGCGCCGACGGGCCCGGCTTCTCACACGCGTCGCGTCCATTCGCCGCTGACCACCGCCGTGACCCCACCGTGACCCCCCTCCCCGTGCGGCCTTGCAGGGCGGCACGCTGATGCAGTACGACGGGAAGCTGCGCCTGCTGGAGATCGCGCAGGTGCCCAAGGACCGCGTGGACGAGTTCAAGTCGGTGACCAAGTTCAAGATCTTCAACACCAACAACCTGTGGATCTCGCTCGGAGCCATCAAGAGGAACACGGACCTGGACATGGAGATCATCGTGAACCCCAAGGTGCGATCTCGACCCTCGACGACCACCACCACCACCGCTACGAACCTGCACCGCTAGCATCCATCCCTCGCTACCACTCACCTCCACCACTCACCTCCACCCCTCGCCTCCACCACTTACCATCACCACTCACCTCCACCCCTCGCCTCCACCACTTACCACCACCACTCACCACCACTCACCACCACCACTCACCACCACTCACCTCCACCACTCACCACCACCACTCACCTCCACCACTCACCACCACCACTCACCTCCACCACTCACCTCCACCACTCACCTCCACCCCTCGCCTGGCACACTGCTGCTAGGGAGGGCCATGGGTGGAAAAAACCCGATTTTTCCAGCAGCAGGCATCGGGTTTTTTCTTTAATACAATTAAACCCGATTTCGGGGAATTAAACCCTGGTTTAATGAATACGAAACTCTGATCCAAGGCTTAGGCTGCTTCCTCGTCGGTGCTGCTATCGTACTCGGAGGGGCCGTCGGGCACGGGGTAGTCGTAGAATGCGGCGGGCAGGTTGGTCTTGATGAACACGAGGAGCTTCTCCTCCACAATCGTGGGCGTCAGTGAGTTCCTTCGCTTGGAATGGATGAAGCCCATCGTTGAGAAGTGCGCTTCTGCAATTAGAACCAATTAAACCAGATTTCTCCCAATCTCAGATGATCGGGTTTAATATAAAAAGACAATTAAACCCGATTGTAAAGAAACCTGACTGTGCCACCCTTGGGGAGGGCGTCCCACCGCAGCGCATCGGCGTGGCGGGCACCCCCAGTGGCAGCCGTCCTCGTGCGGGGCAAGGTGACTCGGCACGTGGTCCGCAGAGCGGGGAATTAGTCTGCCCGGGAGGGGTCGCCGATTGCTACGTGGTCTGGCCTGGCGGGGGGACGGACCCCCCAGTGGCAGCTGTGGTGACGCAGCGCGCGAGGATTGCGAGGGGGAGTACGTCTGGCATGAAGGGGGTCTGACGGTTGTTGCCAGCGGAGACGTCTCCTCTCTTGATCCGCGAACAACCCCTCCCGCTACTCGCACTCATCGTCCCGGAATAAACCGCACACTCGCTAATCCCCAATCATCGCCCCCATCTCCCGCCTCTCCGGCGCCAACCCCGTGCCCCCAGCGCGCGCACACCTGCTCGTCCCCAATTGCACCCGCTCAACTGCGCTCAACTGCGCGCACTGCGCACACCTGAAAAATAAGCGAATAAATTTCGATTTAATAAATAAAATAGAAAATTTTAAAAAATGCCACAGCAAGAAAATTTGAAAAACCCGCCACTTTTTTCACATTTTCTTGTTTTGGTTTTCACACCTGACGATGATTGCTTGTGTTGCAATCGAAACGTCGTGAGAGTTTTATTGTTTTATTATTTTATTATTTCCCTTCTACGTGACTTTACCAAAAGAACCAAGAAGAATAAGCGAATAGTTCCAGTGGTAAGATAAAAAAAAAATTAGTTTTCTTTGTGTTTATATATATTTTTAAAGGGACTTGTTTACCTTTCCCGTAGTTTGGTGGAACATGCGTTGTGTGGCACTGGCTCCTCTGAGCAGCCGTGCGAGGGGGGTATGGGGGGGCGTGTTTGTCGTTGGCGTAACATTCTGACCCCGTGCCCCCCCCCCCGTGCTGATGAGCACCTGGTGGAAAACATCTTTGTAGCTCATCGTAATCCTCCCGCGGTGTCAAAAACTATCTCGACGATTCCCATTCCCACACGGCGCAGACCCTGGACGGGGGCCTGAACGTGATCCAGCTGGAGACGGCCGTGGGCGCGGCGCTCAAGAACTTCGACAACGCGCTGGGCATCAACGTGCCCCGCTCGCGCTTCCTGCCCGTCAAGACGACCTCCGACCTGCTGCTCGTCATGTCCAACCTGTACAGCCTGAGCGCCGGCTCGCTCACGATGAGCGACGCGCGCGAGTTCAAGACGGTGCCGCTCGTCAAGCTCGGCAGCTCCTTCACCAAGGCATGCGCCGGGGGCACGTGGGACACGTGGATCACGCGGGGCACAAGGGACACGTGGGACACGTGGGACATGCGGGGCACGTGGGACACGTGGATAACACGGGACACGTGGGACACGTGGGACACGCAGGTACACGTGCTGACGGGGGGAACTTTTGCCTGTGGGGTGCGCAGGTGCAAGACTACCTGCGCCGCTTTGCCAGCATCCCCGACATGCTGGAGCTGGACCACCTCACCGTGTCCGGGGACGTCACCTTCGGCAAGGGCGTCGTTCTCAAGGTGAGCGGCGAGCCGACGGGGCCTTCCCTCGGCTCGTGCCCCACGCTCCGTTGGCCAACGCCAGCTGCGATGATGCTCTCGATTTTGCAGTTCCTCCTCCCACTTCCTCCCCCCTCCCTCTTCCTCCCCCCTCCCTCGTCCTCCCCAGAGGTCGCAACCGGGTATCCGATACCCATACCCTACCCGATACCCGGCTACCCGTACCCGGCCGGGTACGGGTACGGGTAGCCGTTTGCGACCCTGGTGCGGCCGGGTACGGGTAGGCTGTGAGTCACTGGTGAGTAACCGTTTGTCACTCATGTCACTCATTTCGGGTAGGGTACGAGTAGGGAACGGGTACCCGTACCCGGCCGGGTACGGGTACCCATTTGCGACCCTGGTGCGGCCGGGTACGGGTAAGGAATCAAAACCCGTTTGCGACCTCTGCTCCTCCCCCTCCTCCCTCCTGTGACGTTCCATTCATGGACGGAGCGATGACGTTTGGCTCTGGGAAGAGAGGCGTTCGTTCTGGATGCCTGCGTCCTTCTCGGCCTCCTGTGAACGGAACCAAACGCCGCCGTGGAGGCGACATGAACGTCGTTCAATTTGAATCCAGACGTGGCCTGCCGATGACTCCCATGGCGTGCGTTGGCGTGCAGGGCACGGTGATCATCATCGCAAACCACGGCGACCGCATCGACATCCCCACGGGGGCCCTCCTCGAGAACAAGATCGTGTCGGGCAATCTCCGCATCCTGGACCACTGAGGAGTCCCGGCGGCAGCGGCGGCGGCGTCGCCACGGCAGCAGGGTCGCCGCGGCAACGCGCTCGCCGCGGCAACGGAGTCTCCGCGACGAGGACGACGCCGATGGCGACGGTCGCGCGTCGCCCACTTCGCTCCGCGTCTCGCGCTCGGCTCGTCGCCGCCTCCCTCCGACTCGCTCGCGCGCCCCACCGCTCGCCCCGTGACGCGTCGTGTGCCGGTGACGCGTCGCCGTGTGGGTTCCTCGCGTCCGCGGCGCCGTCGGTTTTAGGCCGCGGTAGGCGGTGGGTGGCGAGCGACGTCCGAACCGTCACCCCCCCCCGCCCCGCCCCCTCCCCAAGTGTCCGTTCCGTTCGCCGGCACGGTGAAGTATGGTCAGACCACCCACGTGACTTGACACGCCGCAGCGATGACTTCATCCAGCAGGCGGATGGATGGAGCGGCTGTAACAAATATTGATGTAGTTCTCGAATTGCGGTTTGCGGTGACAACGGTTTTAAAATGACTCTTTTTGCCATATTAGCTGTGATTTGAAACGGAACCCCCGTGTCATCCGATCATAGAACCCACCCCGGGTGTTGTCCGATCGCAAGCACGCCCAGCGTCGATTAGATGCACACCACCATCCCGATCTCGCCCACACACGGAATCCTCGATTTGCCTCCGATACAAATCCCGTCGGTGCCTCGGAGAAATGTGCATTGACCAGCGTAGAAGAGCGATCGCCCACGCGCACCGCCGCCGTCGGCGATTCGGTGTCGCCGGGTTGTAGCTGCTGCACAATCAGTCGCGTGCAGCCCTCGGCAATTACTTGAATTAAGGGTCTTCGTATGCGCGTTCGTGCATGCGCGCGCGCGTGCGTGTGTGTGTGGTGGTGGTGGTGGGGAGCGGTAGCGCAGCGGATAGCGCGCTGCGCTACGAAGACCTGCAACTCCCCAGTTGGATTCCCGCTCACGGCAAACACCGGTGACTGTTGTCTGAACCGGCCTGTGAAACATCGCCACCGGGGAGACAAAGGCGGCCGGCCGTGGTGTTGGCCACCCACCCACCCCCTTGTGTTCCGTGCCGCCCACAGCCTGTTAAGGCTACACAGGAGATCTTTGTCTTGTGTGTGTGCGTGTGGTCCCCCCACCTCACCTTCTTCGGCGCTGCTCGCTAACAGCACTTTTGCCCCAACAGTCTCAAGGCAACGGGGGGTGGGGGGTGGGGGGCGTGGGGGCGGGGTGGGGGGGTGAGGGGAGGATAGAGGCGTTTGTCTCTGTCCACCCCGTGCCACTGCCCCCCCCCCCCCCTTTGCAAGTCCAGCCGGGAGAGAGGCGGATCCGCTACCGAGCCCCGACCGCTACCTGGCGCGTTTGTCCAATTGATCCGGCCGATCCCCGCGGGGGGAGATCTCCGCATTTCAATGAAGAGCTGCAGCAGGCGACGCCGACCCATTTTCTTTTTTGTTAGCCGGGCCACTCGCAGCTTCTTGCCGCGTGGCCCGGCTGAATCTCGACTCTCTACTCCGCCACGACGGCAGCCGTCGGCTCGGCGCTCGTGCCTCGGGGCTCACCTTGAAGGCAAAGCGCGTGTCCCCCCCCCCCCCCCCCCCCCCCCCGTTTGTGAAGGAAAGCGCCATTTTTTGCGAGCGCCTGCTAAGGCCGGAACGGCACATCGGCGGTTCCGCTTAGAACCTTGGGCCCCCCACCCCCACCCCCCCCCCCCGGGGCTGCCTTCGCCTGCGCAGTACTGATGTTTTACACACCGCACCGTGGAAATTTTTAAGGCTGAGTCGACCTAAGGGCAGCTTCGTCGTCCATTCAGGATTTGAACCCGGGTCGCCGAGGTCATTGCACTGTGGTGATCGCTGCTTGCTGGGACACGTGCAGGCGGACGCACGGGTTTTGTTCAGAGTATTGCCTGTGGTGTGCGCACGCCACAGGCCCGGCGTTCGGCGCGGCGTGGCTCGGCAAAGCCCCCTCCGGTCCGTTTTTCCACCGCGGCAGCCAATCCGTGCCATCGACGCCGAGATGCACCCGGCGCGGTGACGCCGGCGGACGTAGCACGCAACGCACCGTCCCCTGGCCCTGCTTGCCCCCCCCCCTCCCCGAGCCAGATTCCGATGTTGTTGCCTTGCGTAGCCACGCGGTGGCATGGTTTGGTTCCGCGTCGGCACGCCGAATAGTCCGGTGGACAGCCAGCCAATCGTGTGAGAGCCCCCACTACCCCCCGGCTCGCGTGTTGTAGTGGAAAAAGAGAAATCGACCCCCTCGCACACCGCCCACCCCACCCCTGCCGCGGGTCCGTGGTGCCCGCGGTGCCTCATGTGTTGGCGGGCTCCTCCTGCCGCTCGTCGTCGCTGCTCGGAGGGATTCATTTTGTTGTTGTGGTTGTTGTTGCTGCGGTGAGGCTTTATTTATTCATTGTATTTCTCGTCGTTCTCGCCCGGGCGGCTGCGGGAGGCGTCGTCCGTGGCGACGTCGACACCACCGCGGTGGAGGAGCGAGAGGAGCCGCCCCAAGTCGTGGGGGGCCCGGGGTTGGTGGCACGCGACGGGATTCTCACCCCCCACACACCCCCATATCCCCCTCGCCGCACGGCTTCTCAGAGGAGGCAGCGTACCACACCACCCCCTCCCGCCTCCCCCGCCCGCACCACCACCACCAATGTTTGTTGCCTCCTAGGAACCAAACCGAGCTGGAAAACCGGTGAAGCCTCGTCGCGACGCACGCCGCTGTGACGCACGCCGCTAACAAGTCGCTAAGCAAACCGCCGTCCCACAGACCGCGCGATGGAACTCACGAATGGATCTGAGCGCGGGGGGTGGGGGGGGGTGAGACTCTCGCTGACAGCTTCTCTGCTCCTCTTACTCCCTCCGATCCACAATCCAGCACGGGAGTGAACTCCCACCCTGGTCTATTTATGCTTTTAAACTCCCCGCGCGATGGAACGAGACCCTCGCCCCCCCCCCCCCCCCCGTGGGTCTCGACGCGGCGGTGCCCCCCCCCCCCCCCTTGCCCGGAGATTTGCGTGGAGCGGTGAATAACGGGGGCGGCCCGGAGCGTTTTAAACGAACGACGTTACACCCCCCCCCGCCACCACCACCTACCTACGCGTCGTCGTCGTCGCTGTGTATTTAAAGAATCCCGTTGGGTGTACGAGTGTGGCGATGATGGTCGAGATGAGATGTCTATTACGGTACGGTATAATAACAATAATGACGATAATATATTGATGTGAACCAGCGCCCGCCGCCGCCGTGTGGGCAAGTGGTCGCGTCGCGGGGGTCCGCGGTGTGGTCTGTCGGTCTGCCGCCGGCTCGCGGCATCCGTTGGCAATAAAGGCGACGTGAAACTCGTCGAGTCGTCGTGAGCTGGGGGGGAACCGCGCGGGTCGATTCGAACAGCGGCGCTGCCACGTTGATGTTCGCGGAGAGAGAGGGTCGCGAGTTCAATATCCTGGCTGGTGCATTGACTCGGCTCATCATCCTCCCCCCCCCCCCCGCCCTCTCAGGTCGATAAAATGGGCACCACTTCGTGGGTAAGTCAACGGTGGTTGTCCCCCTATGGATAATCTCGCCCCCAGCATAGGAAGGTGGAATTTCCGCCACTGGCTCGGAGCGAGCGGTTCGCGATCGGAAGGTCGCGAGTTCGAAATCCTGGTTGGTGGCATTGACTCAGCCCATCATTCCCCCCCCCACCTCCCCTCTCGGGTCGATAAAATAGCTCCACGTTCGTGGGGAAGTCAAACAAGATGTTGCCCTCCTTTGGATCATCTCGCCCCCACCATAGCAATGTGGAATGGCGGCCGCTGCGCTCTGCAGGGCTGTCGGCAGGTCGACGAGCCTCAATGGCGCCGTGGATCAGCTGAGCGGCGCGCAACCACGTGACCTGTGGCTCTTGCCGCCGGCTCCACCCCGACGACCCACGTCTCGTAAAGGTCACGAAGCAGCTGATTGCGGCTATTTCCGCCAGCAGTTTCCACCGGATGTGTATAATAAGTGGCGTGTGTGTGTGGTGAGTGTGTGCGAGCGGTGAGTGAGTGGGAGCGGTAGTGCAGCGGGTTTAGTGTGGTGAGTGTGTGTGAGCGGTAGTGCAGCGGGTTTAGTGTGGTGAGTGTGTGGGAGCGGTAGTGCAGCGGGTTTAGTGTGGTGAGTGTGTGTGAGCGGTAGTGCAGCGGGTTTAGTGTGAGTGTGTGTGAGCGGTAGTGCAGCGGGTTTAGTGTGAGTGTGTGTGAGCGGTAGTGCAGCGGGTTTAGTGCGGTTAGTGTGTGGGAGCGGTAGTGCAGCGGGTTTAGTGTGGTGAGTGTGTGGGAGCGGTAGTGCAGCGGGTTTAGTGTGGTGAGTGTGTGGGAGCGGTGAGTGTGTGGGAGCGGTAGTGCAGCGGGTTTAGTGTGGTGAGTGTGTGGGAGCGGTAGTGCAGCGGGTTTAGTGTGGTGAGTGTGTGGGAGCGGTAGTGCAGCGGGTTTAGTGTGGTGAGTGTGTGTGAGCGGTAGTGCAGCGGGTTTAGTGTGATGAGTGTGTGTGAGCGGTAGTGCAGCGGGTTTAGTGTGGTGAGTGTGTGGGAGCGGTGAGTTTGTGGGGAGCGGTAGTGCAGCAGGTTTAGTGTGGTGAGTGTGTGGGAGCGGTAGTGCAGCGGGTTTAGTGTGTGGAGCGGTGAGTGTGTGGGAGCGGTAGTGCAGCGGGTTTAGTGTGGTGAGTGTGTGGGAGCGGTAGTGCAGAGGGTTTAGTGTGGTGAGTGTGTGGGAGCGGTAGTGCAGCGGGTTTAGTGTGGTGAGTGTGTGGGAGGCGGTAGTGCAGCGGGTTAGTGTGGTGAGTGTGTGTGGAGCGGTAGTGCAGCGGGTTTAGTGTGGTGAGTGTGTGGGAGCGGTAGTGCAGCGGGTTTAGTGTGGTGAGTGTGTGGGAGCGGTGAGTGTGTGGGAGCGGTAGTGCAGCAGGTTTAGTGTGGTGAGTGTGTGGTGAGCGGTAGTGCAGCGGTTTAGTGTGGTGAGTGTGTGGGAGCGGTAGTGCAGCGGGTTTAGTGTGTGGGAGCGGTGAGTGTGTGGGAGCGGTAGTGCAGCGGGTTTTTGTGTGGTGAGTGTGTGGGAGCGGTAGTGCAGCGGGTTTAGTGTGGTGAGTGTGTGGG